>NC_052162.1:94295-295178 GCF_902713615.1 Scyliorhinus canicula
CACAGGCGGGGAGGATGTGCAAACTCCGCACAGACAGTGACCCAAGCCGGAATCGAACCTGGGACCCTGGAGCTGTGAAACAATTGTGCTAACCACAATTATATTATATGGGCAGAAGTTAGAAATAGGAAAGGAGCAATCACATTGTTAGGAGTTTTCCATAGGCCCCCAAATAGTAATAGAGATGTGGAGGAAGAAATTGCAAAACAGATGCAGGGCAAGGTTTATAATTGGAGGACGGGTAATTATGATGCGATTAGGCAAGAATTAGGGAGCATAAGATGGGAACAGAAACTGTCAGGGAAAGGCACAAATGAAAAGTGGAGCTTGTTCAAGGAACAAATACTGCGTGTCCTTGATAGGTATGTCCCTGTTAGGCAGGGAGGAAATGGCCGTGTGAGGGAACCATGGGTCACAAAAGAGGTTGAATGTCTTGTCAAGAGGAAAAAGGAAGCATATGTAAGGATGAGAAAACAAGGTTCAGTTGGGTCGCTTGAGGGTTACAAGGTAGCAAGGAATGAGCTAAAAAAAAAGGGCTCAGGAGAGCTAGGAGGGGGCATGAGAAGTCCTTGGCGGGTCGGAACAAGGAAAACCCCAAGGCTTTTTACTCTTATGTGAGAAATAAAAGAATGACAAGGGTGAGGGTAGGGCCGGTCAAGGACAGTAGTGGGAACTTGTGCATGGAGTCAGAAGAAATAGGAGAGGCGTTGAATGAATATTTTTCTTCAGTGTTCACCAAGGAGAGGGGCCATGTTTTTGAGGATGAGAGTGTGATACAGGTGGGTAGGCTGGAGGAGGTAGATGTTCTGAGGAAGGATGTATTAGCAATTTTGAAAGACCTGAGGGTCGACAAGTTCCCTGGGCCAGATAGGATATATCCAAGGATTCTTTGGGAGGCAAGGGATGAGATTGCAGAGCCTTTGGCTTTGATCTTTGGGTCCTCACTGTCCACGGGGATAGTGGCAGAGGACTGGAGAGTGGCGAATGTTGTTCCTCTGTTCAAGAAAGGGAATAGGAATTACCTTGGTAATTCTAGACCAGTTAGTCTTACTTCGGTGGTCGGGACGTTAATGGAAAAGATCCTGAAGGATAGGATTTATGACTATTTGGAAAGATGCAGCTTAGGGCAGCACGGTAGCATGGTGGTTAGCATAAATGCTTCACAGCTCCAAGGTCCCAGGATCGATTCCCGGCCGGGTCACTGTCTGTGCGGAGTCTGCACGTCCTCCCCGTGTGTGCGTGGGTTTCCTCCAGGTGCTCCGGTTTCCTCCCACAGTCCAAAGATGTGCGGGTTAGGTGGATTGGCTATGCTAAATTGCCGTTAGTGTCCTAAAAAATAAGGTTAATTGGGGGGGGGGGTTGTTGGGTTACTGGTATAGGGTGGATACGTTGACTTGAGTAGGGGGATCATTGCTCGGCACAACATCGAGGGCCGAAGGGCCTGTTCTGTGCTGTACTGTTCTATGTATCTATGTTCTAATCTGGGATAGTCAACACAGATTTGTGAAGGGTAAGTCTTGCCTCACAAATTTGATTGAATTCTTTGAGGAGGTAACTAAGTGTGTAGATGATGGTAGAGCAGTTGATGTTGTATACATGGATTTTAGTAAGGCGTTTGATAAGGTTCCCCATGGTCGGCTCATGAAGAAAGTAAGGAGGTGTGGCATAGAGGGAAATTTGACCAATTGGATAAGTAACTGGCTATCACATAGAAGACAGAGGGTGGTGGTGGATGGAAAATTTTCATCCTGGAGACCAGTTACCAGCGGTGTACCACAGGGATCAGAGCTGGGTCCTCTGCTATTTGTGATTTTTATCAATGACTTGGAGGAGGGGGCTGAAGGGTGGGTCAGTAAATTTGCTGATGACACCAAGATTGGTGGAGTAGTGGATGAGGTGGAGGGCTGTTGTAGGCTGCAAAGAGACATTGATAGGATGCAGAGCTGGGCTGAAAAATGGCAGATGGAGGTTAACCCTGATACATGCGAGGTGATTCATTTTGGTAGAAAAAATTTGAATGTGGATTACAGGGTCAACGGCAGGGTTCTGAGGAATGTGGAGGAACAGAGAGATCTTGGGGTTCATGTCCACAGATCTCTGAAGGTTGCCACTCAAGTGGATAGAGCCATGATGAAGGCTGATAGTGTGTTAGCGTTTATTAACAGGGGGCTTGAGTTTAAGAGCCGCGGGGTTATGCTGCAACTATACATGACCCTGGTGAGACCACATTTGGAGTATTGTGTGCAGTTCTGGTCACATTATAGGAAGGATGGGGAAGCATTGGAAAGGGTGCAAAGGAGATTTACCAGGATGCTGCCTGGTTTGCAGGATAGGTCTTATGAGGAAAGGTTGAGGGAGCTAGGGCTTTTCTCTTTGGAGCGGAGGAGGATGAGAGGCGACTTAATAGAGGTTTATAAGATGATGAGGGGGATAGATAGAGTAGACGTTCAGAGACTATTTCCTCGGGTGGATGTAGCTGTTACAAGGGGGCATAACTATAAGGTTCAGGGTGGGAGATATAGGAGGGATGTCCGAGGTGGGTTCTTTACTCAGACAGTGGTTAGGGTGTGGAATGGACTGCCTGCTGTGATAGTGGAGTCGGACACTAGGAACTTTCAAGCCGTTATTGGAAAGGCACATTGAGCTCACCAGAATGACAGGGAGTGGGATAGCTTGATCTTGGTTTCGGACAATGCTCGGCACAACATCGAGGGCCGAAGGGCCTGTTCTGTGCTGTAATGAAAAAGAAAAAAAAAGAGACAGTCAGAGCCCACGAGCTAGCAAGTGCAAACACCATGCGGTAGCTAGTAAGTCTGGTCAGGTTACTACAAGGTCACCAGTCAGATCAGTATAGTGTCGACCCACAGCTGAATATGTATAGCAGTTCTATAGTAGAATAAAACAGTGTTGGATCTTCTCTCGTGTTAGACGTCTGTTTCTAACTTCCCTGCATCGAGTGCAGTCCACATCGAACCAACCTGCCGAACACATCATGGTACCAGAGAGTTCCTGATCTTGACGGACCTACCTCGAGGGAATCAGCATTGACCAGCAAGCAACCATCCAGCGAAATTGAAAACATCCAGCCTCCTCTGCAACTCCGCATCTCCGGCAACCTCGGTGCCAACTGGAAAATCTTCAAGCAAAAGTTACACTTGTACATCGAGGCCTCCGACCTTGAGGCAGCATCGGATGCCAGGAAGATCGTGCTATTTCTCTCCACTGCGAGGGATCACGCCATCCATATCTACAACTCCCTTACATTCGCCGACGGCGAAGAAAAAATGAAATTCAAAACAGTCCCGCTGAAGTCCGACAGGCACTGCGACATTGAGGTGAATGAGAGCTTTGAACGGTACGTTTTCCAGCAGAGGCTTCAGGGTAAGGATGAACCTTTTCACTCCTTCTTGACCCATCTCCGCATCCTCGCGCAGTCATGTAACTATGACTGAACGGCTGATTCCATGATCCGGGATCAGATCATTTTCGGGGTCCACTCCGACTCCCTGTGGCAGCAGCTCCTTAAAATCAAACAGTTGACCCTCACTATTGAGACGTGCGTTGTCCATGAGCATGCCAAGAATCGTTACTCCCACATCAGGGCGGCAGAGGCTGCAAAGCTGGCCTCCCGCAAGGCGGAAAGGGTGCAGGCCATCGCACAGATGCAGTGCCTGAGTATCGAGGAGAGTGGCCGTTTCGCGCTCTTTTCCCGGATCCCTGTGCATGTGCGCCACGACCGAGTGGACGACGAGACTGACAACCCGACTGCGCAGGTGCGTACGTCGACCGACTGCACTGCGCATGCGCGATGGCGCACGGAACGCGCTGAGGTCAGCGACATGACGTGTCCGAATTGTGGCTCCGCCCACTTAAAGCAGCAACGTCCAGACCGCTCAGCAGGCAGCGATCCCAGCTGCGACGCAGAAGTGTCCGCTCAATACAGCAATGCATGCCAGATTCCGATCCCGACAGCCCAACGGACCCTGATGCTGACTGCCTCAAGTCTCCATATCGGGTGGGCATCATAACCACACGAGCTGGCCTCCACCACACCTGCGCAACGCCTCTTGATCCTCAGTGTGGATCCCGATGATGAGTGGTGTGCTGTCCTCACTGTTAACAAGGTTCGCATCCGATTTAAACTGGACACCGGCACGTCTGTGAACCTCATCTCACAGTCAGATCTCGACACCATCCAGGCCCAACCAAGCATTCTTCCACCGGCCTGCCAGCTCCTTGACTACAATGGCAATGCCATAGCTGCCAGTGGCTCGTGTCAACTGGGGGTATCCAACAAGGCGATCAAGGCAACATTACAATTTGAAATGGTCAGGCCTGACAGGGCGTCCCTGCTCGGTGCCCGAGCCTGCAAGCTCCTGAACCTGGTTCAGCAGCGCCCGAGCCTGCAAGCTCCTGAACCTGGTTCAGCAGAGCCCGAGCCTGCAAGCTCCTGAACCTGGTTCAGTGAGTCCACACCATGTCCTTGACACCTGGACGGCCTCGTCCGATGGAAATTTGCAAGCCGACATAGACAACATTATCACGCAGTACCACAGCGTATTCCATAAGACCATAAGACATAGGAGTGGAAGTAAGGCCATTCGGCCCATCGAGTCCACTCCGCCATTCAATCATGGCTGATGGGCATTTCAACTCCACCTACCAGCATTCTCCCCGTAGCCCTTAATTCCTCGCGACATCAAGAATTTATCTATCTCTGCCTTGAAGCCATTTAGCGTCCCGGCCTCCACTGCACTCCGCGGCAATGAATTCCACAGGCCCACCACTCTCTGGCTGAGTATTCGATGGAATGGGCACGCTCCCGTACCGATATAAAATCTTGCTCACGCTGAACGCCACCCCTTCTATTCATGCATCCCGCCGGGTGCTGGCGCCCCTCAAGGATCGTCTGAAAAAGCAACTACAGGACCTCCAAGACCAGGGCATCATCTCGAAGGTCACAGAGCCCACAGACTGGGTCAGCTCCATGGTCTGCGTAAAGAAGCCGTCAGGGGAGCTCTGCATTTGCCTTGATCCTAAGGATCTAAACCGCAACATCATGCGGGAGCACTACCCGATCCCGAAACGTGAAGAGTTGACCAGTGAGATGGCTCATGCCAAATTCTTCACTAAGCTGGACGCCTCCCGGGGCTTTTGGCAAATACAGCTGGACACGTCCAGTCGCAAGCTGTGCACGTTCAACACCCCTTCGGTCACTACTGCTACAACCGCATGCCTTTCGGCATCATATCTGCCTATGAAGTGTTTCATCGCATCATGGAGCAGACGATGGAGGGCATCGAGGGGGTGTGAGTATATGTGGACGACGTGATTATCTGGTCCACAACACCCCAGGAACACATCGCTCGCCTCAAGCAGGTCTTCCAGCGAATTCATGAGCATGGTCTCCAGCTCAACTGGGCCAAGTGCTCATTTGGTCAATCAGATATTAAGTTCCTCGGTGACCACATCTCGCAGCAAGGCGGGCGGCCAGACGCCGGCAAGGTCTTGGCGATCAACGCCATGAAGACCCCGGAGGACAAGAAGGCAGTCCTCCGCTTCCTCGGGATGGTCAACTTTCCAGGGAAATTCATTTGCAATATGGCTTCCCACACCACGGCCCTCTGCCATCTCGTCAAGAAGTCAACGGAATTCCAATGGCTGCCCACACATGAAGCGGAATGGCGTGAGCTGAAGGCAAAGCTCACCACAGCCCCAGTTCTAGCATTCTTCAACCCAATCAAGGTAACCAAGGTATCAACTGATGCAAGCCAGGACGGCATTGGTGCGGGGCTCCTCCAGCGAGATGACTCCTCGTCCTGGGCTCCAGGGGCATATGCCTCCAGGGCCATGACGCCCACTGAGCAACGGTATGCCCAGATCATAAAGGAGTGTCTGGGTCTCCTGACAGGAATAGTCAAGTTTCGTGACGACGTTTACGGCCTGCCGAAATTCACGGTGGAAACGGACCACAGGCCTCTAGCCCACATAATCCAGAAGTATTTAAATGACATGACACCTCGGTTACAGCGAATTCTTCTTCGACTCCGCCGCTATGACTTCGAACTTGTCTACACACCAGGCAAAGAGCTGATCATTGCAGATGTCCTATCCGGTCCATCACCACACCGTGAACAAGGTGACTTCATCTGCCACATAGAAGCGCAAGTGCAATTGTGTGCCACCAACCTCCCAGCCTCTGACGAACGGATGGTCCAAATTCGGGAGGAAATAGCCAAGGATCCTCTGCTGCAGCGTGTGATGCAGCACCTTACCCATGACTGGCAGAAGGGACAATGTCCCCAATTCTTTAACGTGAAAGACGAGCTGATGGTTCTGGAGGGCATCCTGAAACTCGACAGGATCAGAATTCCTCAGAGCATGAAGGCTATGGGTCTGGGTCAACTCCATGAGGGTCACCTTGGAGTCGAGAAATGCCGACGCAGAGCTCGGGAGGCATAGTCGACATAGTCCTCAACTGCCCCACCTGTCAGAAGTTTCAACCAGCTCAACCCAAGGAAACACTGCAATAGCACGAGATTGTGACCTCTCCATGGTCCAAAGTAGGTGTAGACCTTTTCCACGCCAAGGGGCGTGACTACGTACTCCTGGTCGACTACTTCTCCAGTTACCCAGAAGTGGTTGAAACTGTCCGACCTCACGTCGAAGGCGGTCATCAAAGCCAGCAAAGAAACATTCGCCAGGCACGGGATACCGCTCACGGTAATGAGCAACAATGGTCCATGCTTTTACAGTCAGGAATGGTCTGATTTTGCACAGTCCTACAACATCCATCATGTAACCTCCAGTCCCCACTACCCGCAATCAAACGGGAAGGCCGAGAAAGGGGCCCATATTGTCAAGCGGTTGCTGCGCAAAGCTGCAGACTCAGGCTCCGACTTCAACCTGGCAATGCTGGCAGACAGAGCAACCCCACTGTCCACTGGGTTGTCTCCAGCACAGATACTCATGAATCGCACTCTGAGGACCACAGTTCCAGCCATCCATGTTCCAGATCTTGCCCACCTCACAGTCGTACAGAAAATGCAGCAGTCACAGGCCCAACTGAAAGCCACATATGATGCTCATGCCACGGATCTACCCGAGCTGGCTCCAGACGATCATGTTCGCGTCCAGTTGCCTGAGGGCGGCTGGTCAGCCACAGCTGTTGTTGTCAAACAAGTTGCCCCAAGGTCTTTCCTTGTCCACAAGGCTGATGGCTCCCTGCTACGGCGCAACAGACGGGCACTGCGAAGAGTTCCACGCCCACCACCTGACCACAGTGCTCCTCCGGCCATCGTACCCTGCCACGAGGCCACCGATCTGCCAGCGATCCTGCTGGCCCACACGGCCACCGCGATGGCAGCGATCCCACCTACCCACGTGCAGGCAGCTCCTGATCCCACCTACCCACGTGCAGGCAGCTCCTGATCCCACCTACCCACGTGCAGGCAGCTCCTGATCCCACCTACCCACGTGCAGGCAGCTCCTGATCCCACCTACCCACGTGCAGGCAGCTCCTGATCCCACCTACCCACGTGCAGGCAGCTCCTGATCCCACCTACCCACGTGCAGGCAGCTCCTGATCCCACCTACCCACGTGCAGGCAGCTCCTGATCCCACCTACCCACGTGCAGGCAGCTCCTGATCCCACCTACCCACGTGCAGGCAGCTCCTGATCCCACCTACCCACGTGCAGGCAGCTCCTGATCCCACCTACCCACGTGCAGGCAGCTCCTGATCCCACCTACCCACGTGCAGGCAGCTCCTGATCCACCTCTGCGGCCATCGACAATAATTCGTCACCCACCACAAAGACTGAATCTGTCGACTGAACTTTTGTAAATTTTGTGACTGAATCAATCGATTTAACCTTTGTAAATATTGCTTCGTTTGCCATGTATCTGCACTAACGACACCTCCCCAAGTATATATGTTTGTTCAAGCACCGTTTGTATATAGTCAGGCATATATACCTCAGTATTTATTTAACTAAAAAAAAAGGGGAGATGTCATAATATTCACTCATGTATATAATGAGATGCAGACAGACAGTGATTGACACACAGGATGACCAGTAAGCACACAACACAGTGCAGCCAATCACCAGACAGGACACTACCTCTATAAAGCCAGAGGGCACGAGGTTTCCCGCTCTCTCTGGACCCAGCTACTGAGACAGTCAGAGTCCATGAGCTAGCCAGTGCAAACACCATGCGGTAGCTAGTAAGTCTGGTCAGGTTACTACAAGGTTACCAGTCAGATCAGTATAGTGTCGACCCACAGCTGAATATGTACAGCAGTTCTATAGTTCAATAAAACAGTGTTGGAACTTCCCCAACCTGCCGAACACATCAGATACGGGAAGTCTGCAGAGGATTTGGATAGGTTAAGTGAATGGGCTAGGGTCTGGCAGATGGAATACAATGTTGACAAATGTGAGGTTATCCATTTTGGTAGGAATAACAGCAAACGGGATTATTATTTAAATGATAAAACATTAAAGCATGCTGCTGTGCAGAGAGACCTGGGTGTGCCAATGCATGAGTCACAGAAAGTTGGTTTACAGGTGCAACAGGTGATTAAGAAGGCAAATGGAATTTTGTCCTTCATTGCTAGAGGGATGGAGTTTAAGACTAGGGAGGTTATGTTGCAATTGTATAAGGTGTTAGTGAGGCCACACCTGGAGTATTGTGTTCAGTTTTGTTCTCCTTACCTGAGAAAGGACGTACTGGCGCTGGAGGGTGTGCAGAGGAGATTCACTAGGTTAATCGCAGAACTGAGGGGGTTGGATTATGAGGAGAGGTTGAGTAGACTGGGACTGTAATCATAGAACATAGAACGATACAGCGCAGTACAGGCCCTTCGGCCCTCGATGTTGCACCGACATGGAAAAAAAAACTAAAGTCCATCTAACCTACACTATGCCCTTATCATCCATATGCTTATCCAATAAACTTTTAAATGCCCTCAATGTTGGCGAGTTCACTACTGTTGCAGGTAGGGCATTCCACGGCCTCACCACTCTTTGCGTAAAAACCCAACTCTGACCTCTGTCCTATATCTATTACCCCTCAATTTAAGGCTATGTCCCCTCGTGCTAGCTACCTCCATCCGCGGGAGAAGGCTCTCGCTGTCCACCCTATCTAACCCTCTGATCATTTTGTATGCCTCTATTAAGTCACCTCTTAACCTTCTTCTCTCTAACGAAAACAACCTCAAGTCCATCAGCCTTTCCTCATAAGATTTTCCCTCCATACCAGGCAACATCCTGGTAAATCTCCTCTGCACCCGTTCCAAAGCTTCCACGTCCTTCCTATAATGAGGCGACCAGAACTGTACGCAATACTCCAAATGCGGCCGTACTAGAGTTTTGTACAACTGCAACATGACCTCATGGCTCCGGAACTCAATCCCTCTACCAATAAAGGCCAACACACCATAGGCCTTCTTCACAACCCTATCAACCTGGGTGGCAACTTTCAGGGATCTATGTACATGGACACCAAGATCCCTCTGCTCATCCACACTACCAAGAATTTTACCATTAGCCAAATATTCCGCATTCCTGTTATTCTTTCCAAAGTGAATCACCTCACACTTCTCCACATTAAACTCCATTTGCCACCTCTCAGCCCAGCTCTGCAGCATATCTATGTCCCTCTGTAACCTGCAACATCCTTCCGCACTGTCTACAACTCCACCGACTTTAGTGTCGTCTGCAAATTTACTCACCCATCCTTCTGCGCCCTCCTCTAGGTCATTTATAAAAATGACAAACAGCAACGGCCCCAGAACAGATCCTTGTGGTACACCACTCGTAACTGAACTCCATTCTGAACATTTCCCATCAACTACCACTCTCTGTCTTCTTTCAACTAGCCAATTTCTGATCCACATCTCTAAATCACCCTCAATCCCCAGCCTCCGTATTTTCTGCAATAGCCGACCGTGGGGAACCTTATCAAACGCTTTACTGAAATCCATATACACCACATCAACTGCTCTACCCTCGTCTACCTGTTCAGTCACCTTCTCAAAGAACTCGATAAGGTTTGTGAGGCATGACCTACCCTTCACAAAACCATGCTGACTATCCCTAATCATATTATTCCTATCTAGATGATTATAAATCGTATCTTTTATAATCCTCTCCAAGACCTTACCCACCACAGACGTTAGGCTCACCGGCCTATAGTTACCGGGGTTATCTCTACTCCCCTTCTTGAACAAAGGGACCACATTTGCTATCCTCCAGTCCTCTGGCACTATTCCTGTAGCCAATGATGACCTAAAAATCAAAGCCAAAGGCTCAGCAATCTCTTCCCTGGCTTCCCAGAGAATCCTAGGATAAATCCCATCCGGCCCCGGGGACTTATCTATTTTCACCTTGTCCAGAATTGCCAACACTTCTTCCCTACGCACCTCAATGCCATCTATTCTAATAGCCTGGGTCTCAGCATTCTCCTCCACAATATTATCTTTTTCTTGAGTGAATACTGACGAAAAGTATTCATTTAGTATCTCGCTTATCTCCTCAGCCTCCACACACAACTTCCCACCACTGTCCTTGACTGGCCCTACTCTTACCCTAGTCATTCTTTTATTCCTGACATACCTATAGAAAGCTTTTGGGTTTTCCTTGATCCTACCTGCCAAAGACTTCTCATGTCCCCTCCTTGCTCGTCTCAGCTCTCTCTTTAGATCCTTCCTCGCTTCCTTGTAACTATCAAGCGCCCCAACTGAAACTTCATGCCTCATCTTCACATAGGCCTCCTTCTTCCTCTTAACAAGAGATTCCACTTCTTTGTTAAACCACGGTTCCCTCGCTCGACCCCTTCCTCCCTGCCTGACTGGTACGTACTTATCAAGAACATGCAATAGCTGTTCCTTGAACAAGCTCCACATATCCAGTGTGCTCAACCCTTGCAGCCTACTTCTCCAACCAACACATCCTAAGTCATGTCTAATGGCATCATAATTGCCCTTCCCCCAGCTATAACTCTTGCCCTGCGGGGTATACTTATCCCTTTCCATCACTAACGTAAAGGTCACCGAATTGTGGTCACTGTTTCCAAAGTGCTCACCTACCTCCAGATCTAACACCTGGCCTGGTTCATTACCCAAAACCAAATCCAATGTGGCCTCGCCTCTTGTTAGCCTGTCAACATATTGTGTCAGGAAACCCTCCTGCACACATTGTACAAAGAACGACCCATCTAATGTACTCGAACTATATCTTTTCCAGTCAATATTTGGAAAGTTAAAGTCTCCCATAACAACTACCCTGTTACTTTCGCTCTTTTCCAGAATCATCTTCGCCATCCTTTCCTCGACATCCCTAGAACTATTAGGTGGCCTATAGAAAACTCCCAACAGGGTGACCTCTCCTTTCCTGTTTCTAACCTCAGCCCATACTACTTCAGAAGAAGAGTCCCCATCTAGCATCCCTTCCCACACCGTAATACTGTCCTTGACTAGCAGCGCCACACCTCCCCCTCTTTTGCCCCCTTCTCTGAGCTTACTAAAACACCTAAACCCCGGAACCTGCAACAACCATTCCTGTCCCTGCTCTATCCATGTCTCTGAAATGGCCACAACGTCGAAGTCCCAGGTACCTACCCATGCTGCCAGTTCCCCTACCTTATTTCGTATACTCCTGGCATTGAAGTAGACACACTTCAAACCACCTACCTGAACATTGGCACCCTCCTGCGAAGTCAAATCTGTGCTCCTGACCTCTATACTTGTGGCGTTAACAATTATACTCAAAGCCGAGAGATTAGTACAATAGAGGCTTTATTGCTGTACGATGTTGTCCCTCCATCCGCAACTGTAGACTGAGGGTCTGAGCAGCTCTCATACATATTTATACACAAGCTCCCTGTGGGCGGAGCTAGCCGGCAGGGGCTGACCGGAGGAACCTGTATTACAGGTACAGGCATACATCCCCCTACTGCAGTACACATAACTACAGTGGTTATCTCACCACATTCACCCCCTGTAAAAAATGAGTCCGGCGGGGGTGACATGTAACTCTAATACAAAGGATGCTATTTACAAGAGGGTCCAACAAGGAAAATCAAGAGTCCATCCGGTTAGCAGGTTACAGGTTGAGCCGAATCGGTGGTTGGACGTTCCGCTGTGATCGGCGTAGCTGTGGTGGTGACGTCGGCACAGGCGGTGATGGCCCCGATGGTGCAGGTGCTGGCGGTGTTGGTGCTGGCTGCTGGCGGGATGACTCCGAGAGCAAGCCGAAATCTTCCATGTCCTCCAGGGTGGGCAGGGGGATGAGGGATGGACCTGGTGGGGACGAATAGGGGGGCGCTGGGGTTGGCGCAGGAAGGGGTGTGGGCATGGGATCGGCACCTGAGGGAGCCAGGTCCCGGAGCGAGACTGTGTCCTGGCGGCCGTCGGGGAACTCCACGTAGGCATACTGAGGGTTGGCGTGGAGAAGGCGTACTTTGTCCACCAGGGGTTCCGCCTTGTGGTGCCGTACATGCCTACGGAGAAGGACTGGGCCCGGAGTCGTGTGCCAAGTCGGGAGCGACACTCCGGATGTGGACTTCCTAGGGAAGGCAAAAACGCGTTCATGGGGTGTACTGTTGGTTGCGGTGCACAGTAGCGACCGAATGGAATGGAGCGCGTCAGGGAGGACCTGCTGCCAGCGAGCGGCTGGGAGGTTCCTGGACCGTAGGGCCAGCTGGACGGCCCTCCATACCGTCCCGTTCTCCCTCTCTACCTGCCCGTTTCCCCGGGGGTTGTAGCTAGTCGTCCTGCTGGAGGCGATACCCCTGCTGAGCAGGAACTGACGCAGCTCATCGCTCATGAATGAGGATCCCCTGTCGCTGTGGATATAGTCGGGGAAACCGAACAGGGCGAAAATGGAATCCAGGGCCTTGATGACGGTGGCAGACGTCATATCTGGGCATGGGATGGCAAAGGGGAACCTAGAAAATTCATCGACCACACTAAGGATGTAGGTGTTGCGTTCGGTAGAGGGAAGGGGCCCTTTGAAGTCCACGCTGAGGCGTTCAAAGGGGCGGGATGCTTTCACCAGGCGCGCGCGATCTGGCCGGTAGAAGTGCGGCTTGCACTCCGCACAGACCTGGCAGTCTCTGGTGACTGTCCGTACCTCCTCGACGGAGTAGGGCAGATTGCGGGCTTTGATCAGATGGTACAAGCGGGTGACCCCCGGATGGCAAAGGCTGAAGTGCAAGGCACGGAGCTGGTTCACTTGTGCACTGGCACATGTACCTCGGGAGAGGGCGTCTGGGGGCTCGTTGAGCTTGCCGGGGCGATACAAGATCTCGTAGTTAAAGGTGGAGAGCTCGATTCTCCACCGCAAGATTTTGTCATTCTTGATCTTGCCCCGCTGCGTGTTGTTGAACATGAAGGCTACCGACCGTTGGTCAGTGAGGAGAGTGAATCTCCTGCCGGCCAGGTAATGCCTCCAGTGCCGCACCGCTTCAACGATTGCCTGGGCTTCCTTTTCGACAGAGGAATGCCGAATTTCGGAGGCGTGGAGGTTGCGTGAAAAGAATGCCACGGATCTGCCGGCCTGATTCAGCGTGGCGGCAAGGGCGACATCTGAAGCGTCGCTCTCTACTTGGAAAGGCAGAGTCTCGTCTATGGCGTGCATCCCCGCCCTGGCTATGTCAGATCGAATGCAGGCGAAGGCCTGTTGTGCCTCGGCCGAGAGGGAAAAATGTGTGGACTGGATAAGTGGCCGGGCCTTGTCTGCGTATTGCGGGACCCACTGGGCGTAATAAGAGAAAAACCCAAGGCAGCGTTTGAGGGCCTTGGGGCAGTGGGGAATTGGGAGCTCCATGAGGGGGCGCATGCGGTCGGGATCGGGCCCCAGTAGTCCGTTTTGGACTACGTAGCCAAGGATGGCTAAGCGGTCTGTGCGGAACACTCATTTCTCCTTGTTGTACGTGAGATTAAGGAGAGATGCGGTGTGGAGGAATTTATAAAGGTTGGCATCATGGTCCTGCTGGTCATGGCCGCAGATGGTGACATTGTCGAGGTACGGGAAGGTGGCCTGCAATCCGTACCGGTCAACCATTCGGTCCATTTCTCGCTGAAAGACCGAGACCCCATTCGTGACGCCGAAGGGAACCCTCAGAAATTGGTACAGACGATCGTCTGCCTCGAAGGCAGTGTAGGGGCGGTCCGATTTACGGATGGGGAGCTGGTGGTAGGCGGATTTCAGGTCAATAGTAGAGAAGACCCGGTACTGTGCAATCTGATTGACCATATCAGAAATGCGGGGGAGGGGGTATGCGTCGAGCTGCGTGTACCGGTTGATGGTCTGGCTGTAGTCCACGACCATCCTGTGCTTCTCCCCGGTCTTAACCACTACCACCTGGGCTCTCCAAGGGCTGTTGCTGGCCTCGATGATACCCTCCCGAAGCAGCCGCTGGACTTCGGACCTGATGAAGGCCTTGTCCTGGGTGCTGTACCGTCTGCTCCTGGTGGCGACGGGCTTGCAATCCACAGTCAGATTGGCAAAGAGGGAGGGGGGCTCGACCTTGAGGGTCGCGAGGCCGCAAACGGTGAGGGGAGGTAGGGGTCCACCGAATTTGAGGGTGAGGCTCTGGAGATTGCACTGGAAATCCAGGCCTAGTAGGAGTGAAGTGCAGAGGTCGGGGAGAATGTACAGACGGAAATGGTCGAATTCCACACCCTGTACAGTGAGTTTAACCAGGCAGAAACCCCGGATCGGGACAGAGTGGGAACCGGAGGCAAGGGAGATCTGCCGGTCGGCGGGATGGATCGCAAGGGAATAGCGCCTTACCGTGTCCGGGTGGACGAAGCTCTCGGTGCTCCCGGAGTCGATGAGGCAGGAGGTCACATGGCCGTTGACCAGCACCGATGTGGAAGAGGGTGCCAGGTTGCGAGGACGGGACTGGTCGAGCGTAACGGAGGCGAGCAGTGGTTGGTCGGCGGTTGAGTCAGATGAGTCCGACGAGGAGCGGTAGTGACCCGTGTCCCGTGATGGCGGCCCCTGGAGACGAGATGGCGGCATCCGCAGTACCTGTGGGTAAAATGGCGGCGTCCATGGAGCGCACGTTATGGGGTCGGAACAAAATGGCGGCGCCCATGGAAAGCACATGGCTGTGGTGGATGAAGATGGCGGCGCCCATGGGGCGCACGTGGCGGGGGCGGCAAAAGATGGCGGCGCCCACTGATTGCACGTGGGGTCGGGGGAAGCGGACGGCGGGGCCCATTGAGGGAGCGGCTGAGGCGTGGGGACCTGCGGAGCGATAGCGGCGACCGTCCGGGACTGACACACCGCTGCAAAGTGGCCTTTCTTTCCACAAGCTTTGCAGGTCGCTGTGCGGGCCGGGCAGCGTTGGCGAGGGTGCTTCTGTTGGCCGCAGAAGTAACAGTGGGGACCCCCAGGGGGTGCGGTGCGGCGGGCAGCGCAGGCATAGTGCGCGGGGGCGGCTGCTGGGGGGGCTGTTTGCGGGGTCCACGAGGGGTGGGATGGATGGGCCTGGGGAGCCGTTTGCGGGGTCCACGAGGGGTAGGACGGGTGGGCCGAGTGGCTAGCGGAGTGGGGAGCCGTTTGCGGGGTCCACGAGGGGTAGGACGGGTGGGCCGAGTGGCTAGCGGAGTAAGTGTGCGCACTACGGGAGGCGGCCGTCATGGAGAGCGCCAGGGCCATTGCGGCCGCGAGGTCGGGGGCGACCCCTTCCAGCAGTCGTTGCCGGATGGGGTCCGATGCAATGCCTGTAACGAAGGCATCGCGCATGAGTAAGTCCGAATGTTCCGCGGCTGTGAGGGCCCGGCAGTCGCAGTCTCGTACCAGAGGTATAAGGGCCCTCCAGAAGTCCTCAATCGACTCACCCGGCTGCTGGACGCGAGTAGAAAGTTGATGCCTCGCAAACAGGGTGTTCGTCGATGGTGCATAATTCTCCTTGAGCAGTTCCATAGCTGCGGTGTAGTCGGTCGCATCTTGAATGAGCGGAAAGACGCTGGAGCTAAGTCTGGAGTACAGGAGTTGCTTTTTCTGAGCCTCCGTCGGGGGAGGGTCTGCTGAAGAGATGTAGGCCTCGAAGACTGCGAGCCAGTGATCAAAGTCTTTTCTGGCGTGAGGCGAATGTGGATCCAGCTGCAGACGGTCAGGCTTGACTCTGATGTCCATGGTGACTGGGAAATCGTACAGCAATAAATTGTGGCACTAACAATTATACTCAAAGCCGAGAGATTAGTACAATAGAGGCTTTATTGCTGTACGATGTTGTCCCTCCATCCGCAACTGTAGACTGAGGGTCTGAGCAGCTCTCATACATATTTATACACAAGCTCCCTGTGGGCGGAGCTAGCCGGCAGGGGCTGACCGGAGGAACCTGTATTACAGGTACAGCCATACATCCCCCTACTGCAAGTACACATAACTACAGTGGTTATCTCACCACAATACTCTCAATCTCCCGTACCCCAAAACTACAATCCAGGTTCCCATGCCCCTGCTGAATTAGTTTAAACCCCCCCAAAGAGCACTAACAAATCTCCCCCCCAGGATATTGGTGCCCCTCAGGTTCAGATGTAGACCATCCTGTCTATAGAGGTCCCACCTTCCCCAGAAAGAGCCCCAGTTATCCAGAAATCTGAATCCCTCCCGCCTGCACCATCCCTGTAGCCACGTGTTTAATTGCTCTCTCTCCCTATTCCTCATCTCACTATCACGTGGCACGGGCAACAACCCAGAGATAACAACTCTGTTGGAATTCAGAAGGATGAGGGGGGATCTTATAGAAACATATAAAATTATGAAGGGAATAGATAGGATAGATGCGGGCAGGTTGTTTCCACTGGCGGGTGAAAGCAGAACTAGGGGGCATAGCCTCAAAATAAGGGGAAGTAGATTTAGGACTGAGTTTAGGAGGAACTTCTTCACCGAAAGGGTTGTGAATCTATGAAATTCCTTGCCCAGTGAAGCAGTTGAGGCTCCTTCATTAAATGTTTCCAAGATAAAGATAGATAGTTTTTTGAATTATAAAGGGATTAAGGGTTATGGTGTTCGGGTGGGAAAGTGGAGCTGAGTCCACAAAAGATCAGCGATGATCTCATTGAATGGCGGAGCAGGCTCGAGGGGCCACATGGCCTACTCCTGCTCCTAGTTCTTATGTTCTATTTTAAAGATCTTCTTGGCTCTACTAGCCACAAAGTCATGGGAAAGCAAATCTATAGATCTAAAAGCTGCCTTTTTGCAGGGGCATCAGCTTTAGAGAGACATTTTTCTCCGTCCTCCTAAAGAGGCAGCTAACACAGAAGAGGTACTCTGGAAGTTGAACAAATGTGTCTATGGATTAAATGATGCGTCCAGGGTCTGGTATTTTTCGGTAAGGTCAGTTTTGTTAAAGTTAGGCTGTTGCCAGTTGAAAGCAGATCCGGCAATGTTTTACTGGCACCACAAGGGAAATCTTTCTGGCATCTTTATGATGTATGTCGATTGATTTTTTGTGCGGTGGGACTCGTGATTTTGAAGCTATTGTAATCTCTGGGGTGAGGAAAGAATTCAGGGTTGGAAGTCAGGCTTCTGGTGCATTTAAATATATTGGACTGGAAATCGGACAGACTAAGTTAGGGGCAACTTTTCATCTACAATCTTATTTGGAGAGCATCAGCCCAATAGCAATTAGCAGTAGTCGGGTTTCATAAAAGGGCGCAATGGTTTCAAAGATGGAAAAAGTGCAACTGCGAAGTTTAATTGGGCAACTGAATTGGTTAGGCAGACAGACTAGACCAGACGTTAGTTTTGATGAGCAGAATTCTCCGACCCCCCGCAGGGTCGGGAAATCGCCCGGGGCCGGCGTAAATCCCGCCCCCGCCATGGCCGGAATTCTCTGCCACCCGGGAATCGGCGGGAGAGGAATCATGCCCTACCGATCAGCATGCCCCCCAGGCCGATCGACATGCCCCTGCGGTGATTCTCCGGCCCATGATGGGCTGAAGTCCTGCCGCTGACAGGCCAATCCTGCCGACGTGGTTTAAACCACCTCAGTGCCGGCGGGATTGGCGGCGCGAGCGGGCCCCCAGGGTCCTGGGGGGGGGGGGGGGGCGCGGGGCGATCGGACCCCGGGGGGTGCCCCCACGGTGGCCTGGCCCGCGATTTTTTCTTCCGCCGCCGCCACGGCCTCCACCATGGCAGAGGTGGAAGAGACCCCCTCCACCGCGCATGCGCCGGTGGTGACGTCAGCAGTCACTGATGCCCCGGCGCATGCGCGGACTCACGCCGACCGGATTTGGCACCAGTCGGCGCAGTGGGAGCCACTCCGGCGCGGGCCTAACCCCTAAAGGTGCGGAGAATTCCGCACCTTTGGGGAGGCCCGATGGCGGAGTGGTTGGTGCCACTCCGCTATGCCGGGACCCCCTTCCCCGCCGGGTAGGGGAGAATTTCGCCCGATGTCTCAGAGTTGAGTACAAAAATGAATGATCCTAAAGTGGAAGACATAATTAGGGCAAATAAAACATTGGCCAAACTAAAAATGCAGGAGTGCGTTGTGAAGTTTTCGGTTATAGATGATCTTAGGCACTTGAAACAAGTGTTGAAACTCAACACTTGAAACTAGTCTATAGTGATAGTTTATAGTGATGCGTCCTATGCAAATTTATGTGATGGGGTTTCAAGTGCAGGAGGTTTTATAATTTTCCTTTTGGGGAACAATGGTAAATGTTGCCCTCTTGTACGGGAAACAAAGAAAATAAGAAGAGTTGTGAAAAGCACATTGGCTGCTGAGACTTTAAGCCTTGTAGAGGCGGTGGATATGACCTTTTATATATCTCCGATATTGACACACGTTTTGGGATTAGGGGATTTGGGTAACATACCCAACATACCCATTGAGTGTAACATTGACAATAAATCCCTGTGGGAAAAGTGCACTCTACAAAAAGTGTCAATGAGAAAAGGCTAAGGATAGACATCGCAAGTTTGAAGCAGATGTTGGACAGAGGGAAGATAGCAGATATTAAATGAATTGACGGTAGCTATCAAATGTCCAACTGTTTAACGAAAAGAGGGGCTAGTTCACAGAAATGTTTGGATATTGTTAATGAAGGGTGCCTGTTTCTGTGACTGTTTTTTTTTTCCTTTCAAAAATAAAGAGGGGGGAAATTGCGTGTGTTTTTGAGTTTCTTCAAATTTTGTTTTCACCAAATTATTTTTTTCCTCCAAGGAAGGGGATACTGTTAAGGAATGGGTTAAGGAACATTCCAATTAGATGTCTCATTGATCCAATAATTGGCACTGATAGGTAAAGAGGCTACAGGTGGCCTTGGGAGCATGTGATGTGATGATAGAGTTTGGCGCTGTGTGTGTTCAAGGGGAAAATATAGGTGTTTGAGAAAAGGAGCAGAGCTCTTGACTCTTTATTCAACAGCAGCTTGAGGCTAACATAGTGTTTTGTGTTTAAACAAAGGAGATTATAATGGGATGAGAGAAGAGCTGGCTAAGGTAGACTGTGAGCAAAGACTTTATGGTGAAACAGTTGAGGAACAGTGGAGAACCTTCCAAGCGATCTTTGACAGTGCTCAGCAAAGGTTTATACCAACAAAAAGGAAGGACGGTAGAAAGAGGGAAAATCGACCGTGGATATCTAAGGAAATAAGGGAGAGTATCAAATTGAAGGAAAAAGCATATAAAGCGGCAAAGATTGGTGGGAGACTAGAGGACTGGGAAATCTTTAGGGGGCAACAGAAAGCTACTAAAAAAGCTATAATGAAGAGTAAGATAGATTATGAGAGTAAACTTGCTCAGAATATAAAAACAGATTGTAAAAGTTTCTACAAATATATAAGACACAAAAGAGTGGCTAAGGTAAATATTGGTCCTTTAGAGAATGAGAAGGGAGTTTTAATAATGGGAGATGAGGAAATGGCTGAGGAACTGAACAGGTTTTTTGGGTCGGTCTTCACAGTTGAAGACACAAATAACATGCCAGCGACTGATAGAAATGAGGCTATGACAGGTGAGGACCTTGAGACGATTGTTATCACTGAGGATACCCTCGACACAACGGGAGATAAAGCGATTTCTTGTCATGAGTGGATTTTACTGGACATTTGTGCTGAATTTTAGCAGTGTGATCGCTCCACTGACAGACTTGCTAAAGAAGCGTAGCAAATTTCAGTGGACAGTGGAGTGTCAACAGGCATTTGACAGCCTAAAGGCTGTGTTAACCAATGCTCCTGTGTTGGAGAATTACAAGGGGTTCTGTGATCGGATTGAACTAAAGTATCTGACCTTATAGAGAAATGCTGAGGCGTAGAGAAATGGATGGATTGTGCAGACCTTCTTGTCCAAAGAGACTGTCAATCAAGAGGAATTCCAGTTACAGGAAGAACTAAAAAGGACTGTTATTATAAATGTTTACATGTTTTGTTTGTGTTTCCAAAAAAGGTATATGTATTGTCAATTTTGCTTAAAAGAAAGTGAAAAGGTGAAAATGGAAACCATCTTAAAGTTGATGGGTTTTTTTTCTTGGGGGGAGGTGTCATGGAATGTCACTTTAAGAAATGTTTGTCTTCTCAAGTGGCTGCACTAATGTCATTGTGTGGGTGGAGCTGGGCTCTGGCTGTGCATTTTACTTTCGTTTTGAGCTGGAAGCTGTTTTTGTTTTGTGTTCTGTTCGGGAGCTGCATTTAAACCAAGGAGGTGTATTTTGGCCTCTCCCTGTGCATGCTGAAGAATGTCTCCAGATCACTTGATGACTTCAAAGTAATACATTTTTCTGTCTTTCAAACCTACTGTCTTTGTTAAAAAGGGTCTTTGACTGATGGATGTTGTTCGGAAAGTTACTAAGGGTTAACTATAGAGTACTGTATCTTTGGGGAGAGTATCAAAGAACAAAGAGGTGTACAGCACAGGAACAGGCCCTTCGGCCCTCCAAGCCTGTGCTGACCATGCTGCCCGTCTGAACTAAAATCTTCGTCACTTCCGGGGTCCGTATTCCTCTATTCCCATCCTATTCATGTATTTGTCAAGGCGCCCCTTAAACGTCACTATCGTCCCTTCTTCCACCACCTCCTCCGGCTGCGAATTCCAGGCACCCACTGCCCTCTGTGTAAAAATCTTGCCTCGTACATCTCCTCCAAATGAAATGAAAATCTCTTATTGTCACAACTTCAAATGAAGTTACTGTGAAAAGCCCCTAGCCGCCACATTCCGGCGCCTGTTCAGGGAGGCTGGTACGGGAATTGAACCATGCTGCTGGCCTGCCTTCGTCTGCTTTGAAAGTCAGCTCTTTAGCCCTGTGCTAAACCAGCCCCAGCCTCTAAACCTTGCCCCTCGCACCTTAAACCAATGCCCCCTAGTAATTGCCCCCTCTACCCTGGGAAAAAGCCTCTGACTATCCACTCTGTCTATGCCCCTCATAATTTTGTAGACCTCTATCGGATCGCCCCTCAACCTCCGTCGTTCCAGTGAGAACAAACCGAGTTTATGCAACCGCTCCTCATAGCTAATGCCCTCCATACCAGGCAACATCCTGATAAATCTCTTTTGCACCCTCTCTAAAGCCTCCACATCCTTCTGATAGTGTGACGACCAGAATTGAACACTATACTCCAATTCTGGTGGCCACACGACCAGAAGGATGAACTCCTTTGGTGTTCTCTAAACCCTGGCCCATAATAAGAGGGATTTGGATAGGTTATGTGAATGGTCTAGGGTCTGGCAGATGGAATATAATGTTGACAAATGTGAGGTTATCCATTTTGGTAGGAATAACAGTGAAAGGGATTATTATTTAAATGATAAAATATTAAAACATGCTGCTGTGCAGAGAGACATGTGTGTCCTAGTGCATGAATCACAAAATGTTGGTTTACAGATGCAACAGGTGATTAAGAAGGTGAATGGAGTTTTGTCTCTCACGGGGAGAATGAGCAAACTCCACACTGTTATTGAAAATATGGAAAGATGTGTCATTTGAAACATGGAAGTCTGGCAATATCTGGTCTGAGAGAAACATCAGAGGATACAGGGAAAGATCCCACGAAGGGTTAATAGCAGCTGCAAAGAGCAGGATTATAAAATGCAGATTCTTTCTCTCAAGCAGGCTCAGCAAACACACAGGATTTTTGTATGAAGCTAAAAACAATGGTTCACACCTTCATTGAAAGTAACTATCTTAGTAAGCAGCTGGAAAAGCATGGATGAGAGTTTCAGTTGAGCTACGTGATAAATGTAAACCTTTCAAGTTACAACCAAGTGAATTTTTAGCATTACGCTAAAAGCAATGTTTCACACCTTCATTGAAACTAACTCTCTTAGTAAGCAGCTGAAAAGGAAAGGATGAGGTTCAGTTGAATTTGGTGACAATTCTAGGTGTGAAATTTTGCTAATATCAGGTAAATTAAAGAAAATTGGAGACAACCTGTCTGCGAGAAACATAATTTAGAGCCAAAATCAAAGTCAAAGTTATGAGCTGGGGACACAATTGGAAAATTAAACTATAGAAATGACAGGAATTAAAAGTAACACCTCTTGAAACCAAAGCATTTTTGAATATCACAAAGGAACTTTGAACATCACAAAGGAAACAATGTAACCAGAGACCTGAGAGGTGAGGTTATGTCAAAATGAATACTTAGTTGTATTAGAATGTTTAGATCAAAGATACTTTTTACAATCAAAATGAAATAATAGTTACTTTACAATAAGGTCATAAAAACATAATAACTGTTAGAAAGAGAATATAAACCCAGAGACCAGAGCAGGAACTACCAGAACCAGAACTCAGAGAAAAGCAGAGAAGGAACAAGAGAAGCAGTCAGCTTACAGCCAACTCGGTCATGGGAAAGATAAGACATAGCAGCCGAGCTAAAACAGCTAATACACCTAAGGAAGACTAGAATTTGAGGAGACAGAGTCAGCTCCGAGTCAGCTCAGAGATAGCCAGCAGAGCCAGCTCTCATAGCTCATTACATGGGATCGACAAGACATAGCAACCGAGCTCACCAGCGAATACACCTCAAGAAGAACAGACTTTAAAGAAGATTGATTGTCAAGGTGGGCCTGAAGGTCCCTTCAACCAACCAGAAGGATCCAGAAGATCTTTTTACCTTTCTGTAAAGAAAGTGATTGCAGCTTTTAAAAGAAAAAATATAATAATAAAATAACTTAATTTAACCTGAAACAATGGTTATTCCTAAGTCTACTTTACTTACTTAGCAATGCGGGACCCAGGATCGATGCTACTAAGTGGTAAGCAGATTAAATCTTCGGTGGAGGTATGGGTTATACCGGGGGATAACTTAAAAATATAGTTTGACCTAAATAGCACCCACCGAAGCCTGCATCGGAGTTAGGGACTGAGAATCCCTGTTCACCATTTAGAATATCGGCCCTTTTTGGTATAGGGGGAATTCTAAGAATAGTGGTGAGTTTTCAACAACAACACGGACAGTGACCCAGAGCCAGGATTGAACCTGTGACCCCAGCGCCGTAGACAGCAATGCTAACCACTGCGCCACCGTGCTGCCCTCTTTTTACCAAAAATAACAGGTAACTATAATCAGTTTTTTCCTTGGAATAACTCTTTCAAATTGAAAATAGAGGGACATGCCAAAATACTTCTCTGTCTGATTACAGCAGCCAAATGTGAAAAACAAAAGTAAAACTCAGTGCCACAGCCCAGCTCCACCCACACAATGACATCACTAAAGCCATGTGATAAGACAAAAACCTTTCTTACAGGGACACTCCCATGACAATTGGGAAAAAATAATTGAGCTTTTTTAATAGTTTGAGGATAAGGGGTAAACCTTTTAGGACTGGGGTGAGGAGAATTGTCCCCCCCCCCCCCCAGAGAGAGTGCTGAGTCTGTGGAATTCTCTACCACAGGAAGTAGTTGAGGCCAAAACATTGTGTAATTTCAAGATGGAATTAGATGGATCAGGGTCATAGAGTCATTAAAATCTACAGCACAGAGATTTGGCTGATCGAGTCTGCATCAGTCAAACACAACCACCTGACCATTCTAATCCCATTTTCCAGCATTTGGCCCATAGCCTTGCCATTGCAAGGGCACATCTAAATACTTATTAAATGTTATGAGGGTCTCTGCCTCCAACACCTTTTCAGGCACCAAGGGGAAAAGGTGTTCAACTTGATAATAATGAATGGCAGTGCAGGCGCAAAGGGCTGAATGGCCTCCTGCTTTTATTTTCGACGTTTCTATGTATATTCTGCCCACTGCCCTTGAAATGTGCTGGTGTCAGGAGGGGGGATTCAGAAGAATTGGAGACCGCTCTCGTTTCCTTGGTGACTGGCCCCAGGTTGGACTCCAGCGCTTCCTCCTCCCTGCGGCACTCCATGGGACAGAGGGGCAGTTTGGGTGAGCTCCAAAGGCCTCTATGCCATCTGGCTCAGGCAGTCCTGCTGCCTCCCCATTCTCCGCACCGTGGTGTCAACGTCCTCAGTAACTGGGCCTCGCTCTGCTGTGCCCCGGCAATGATCATCTGGACCACTAAGGGCAATTTAGCCGGCCAATCCACCTAACCTGCACGTCTTTGGACTGTGGGAGGAAACCGGAGCACCCGGAGGAAACCCACGCACACACGGGGAGGATGTGCAGACTCCGCACAGACAGTGACCCAGCCGGGAATCGAACCTGGGACCCTGGAGCTGTGAAGCGATTGTGCTATCCACAATGCTACCGTGCTGCACACAAATGGTTTGATGTCATCAAGAGTACTGCCTGGCATTGTGTGGCGAGGAACGTCCTGTGGACAGATGGACTCGGTCAAGTTCAGTGTGGGAAATACTGGCGTTGTCGGTCGAATCTCTAATAGATCCCGGCGGTTACGGAGAGAAAGTACTCCTGCAGACGGTTTGACAGTGTAGGACCGCAGTGCCTCCTGCCTGATCACCGTGGCTGACTCAGACCATCCGCCTTCTGGGTCCCTGATTCTGATGGTGTCACCTATTGTCAGTGGCTTGAGTGGGATCGCATGTTAATCGTTGTATAGTTTTTGTTTGGAGCATAGTGCCCACATGTCGTCGAGAACCGGTGCGTTGCCGAGGTCTCGGAATTGCTTTGCTGGTAGGGTTGTCCGGATGTCTCTGCCGAAGAGCATTTGTGCTGGTGACAGTCCTGAGCTCAATGGGGTTGCTCGGTACGATAACAGAGCTAGGTTGATGTCGGAACGTGACTCGGCTGCTTTGCTGATGAGTCGTTTAATGATGAGGACACCTTTTTCCCCTGTTCCATTTGATTGCGGGTAGCAATTCTGTGTCGCACCGTTGTCTGACCTCGACCTTTTCCTGTGTTTGTCGTATTGATTCTGTATGTCATCGTTCGTGAAAGGTGTTTTGCTTATTTGTTCTGGAGCAGATGTGAATTTGTGAGATTCTTTATCATGCCATAGCATGTTTGTAGTCTTGTCATTGTTTTGCAGTGTGCTGTGATATTGTCCTTCATGTGCAGAGTTGTACCATATTGTACAGGTCGTTGTTTTACCCACAACCGAAGTAAGGCTCACAGGTCTATAATTACCAGGGTTGTCTCTACTCTCCTTCTTGAACAAGGGGACAACATTTGCTATCCTCCAGTCTTCCGGCACTATTCCTGTCAACAATGACGACATAAAGATCAAAGCCAAAGGCTCAGCAATCTCCTCCCTCGCTTCCCAGAGAATCCTAAAATAAATCCCATCTGGCCCAGGGGACATTTTGACATTTTCCAAAATTGCTAACACCTCCTCCTTGTGAACCTCAATTCCATCTAGCCTGGTCGACTGAACCTGAGTCTTCTCCTCAACAACATTGTCTTTCTCCAGTGTAAACACTGATGAAAAATATCAATTTAACGCTTCCCCTATCTCCTCTGATTCCACACACAACTTTCCACTACTATCCTTGATTGGCCCTAATTTTACTCTAGTCATTCTTTTGTTCCTGATATACCTATAGAAAGCCTTAGGGTTTTCCTTGATCCTATCCGCCAACAACTTTTCGTGTCCTCTCCTCGCTCTTCTTAACTCTCCCTTTAGGTCCTTCCTGGCTAACTTGTGACTCTCAAGTGCCCTAACTGAGCCTTCATGTCTCATCCTAACATAAGCCTTCTTCTTCCTCTTGACAAGTGCTTCAACTTCCTTAGTAAACCACGGTTCCCTTGCTCGACAACTTCCTCCCTGCCTGACAGGTACATACTTATCAAGGACACGCAGTAGCTGTTCCTTGAAAAAGCTCCACATTTCGATTGCACCCATCCCCTGCAGTTTCCTTCCCCATCCTATACATCCTAAATCTTGCCGAATAGCATCATAATTGCCTTTCCCCCAGCTATAATTCTTGCCTTGCGGTATATACCTATCCCTGCCCATTTTTAAAGTAAACATAACCGAGTTGGGATCACTATCACCAAAGTGTTCACCTACATCTAAATCTAACACCTGGCCGGGTTCATTACCCAGTACCAAATCCAATGTGGCCTCGCCCCTTGTTGGCCTGTCTACATACTGTGTCAGAAAACCCTCCTGCACACACTGCACAAAAACTGACCCATCTATAGTACTCGAACTATAGTATTGCCAGTCAATATTTGGAAAGTTAAAGTCCCCCATAACAACTACCCTGATACTCTCGCTCCTGTCGAGAATCATCTTTGCAATCCTTTCCTCTACATCTCTGGAACTATTCGGAGGTCTATAGACAACTCCCAACAGGGTGACCTCTCCTCTCCTGTTCCTAACCTCGGCCCATACTGCCTCAGTAGACGAGTCCTCAAACGTCCTTTTTACCGCCGTAATACTTTCCTTGATTAACAATACCACACCCCCCCCCCCCCTGGACTTTAACCTGGTGTTGTAAGACTTCTTCCTGTGCTGACCCCAGTCCAACACTGGCATCTCCACTTCATGGATTTTCTGTTTTTTTGTTCAAAACCGTATCAAATATCTTTTAGAAATCCAAGCATACCCCACAACCCAAAGATATGCAAGGTAGTGGGATTGGCCACGCTGAATTGCCCTTCATTGGAAAAAAAAGAATTGGGCACGCTAATTAAAGAAATCCAAGCATCTTAGTTCGGCC
The DNA here is from genome assembly GCF_902713615.1 of Scyliorhinus canicula. NCBI lineage: Eukaryota > Metazoa > Chordata > Chondrichthyes > Carcharhiniformes > Scyliorhinidae > Scyliorhinus > Scyliorhinus canicula. The sequence goes on from NC_052162.1 coordinate 121,348, forward strand.
TCATTTGGAATAGTGTTGAATTCTGGTGACAACACTACCAGGATGTGGATGCTTTGGAGAGGGTACAGAAGCGGTTTACTAGGATTGACAAGGGGCTGGTTTAGCACACTGGGCTAAATCACTGGCTTTTAAAGCAGACCAAGGCAGGCCAGCAGCCCGGTTCAGTTCCCGTACCAGCCTCCCTGAATGTGGCAACTAGGGGCTTTTCACAGTAACTTCATTGAAGCCTACTTGTGACAATAAACGATTATTATTATTAGGTTGCCTGCTATGGAGGGCATTAGCTAGGAGAAGAGGTTAGATAAACTTGGTCTGTTCTCACTGGAACGAGGGAGTTTGAGAAATCTACAGGATTATGAGTGGTATGGACAGAGTGGAAAATCAGATGCTCTTTCCTAGGGTAGGAGAGTAAAGTACTAGGTGGACATAGGTTTAAAGTGCATGGGGAAAATTTAGAACATGTGTGAGGCAAGTTTTTTTGCACAGAGGGTGGTAAATATATGGAACGCGCTGCCTCGGGAAGTGGCGGAAGCAGGTACGATAGCGGCATTTAAGGGGCATCGAGAGAAATATATGAATAGGGTGGGAATGGAAGGATACGGATTCTGTAAGTGCAGACGGTTTTAGTTTAGACAGGTACCATGGTCGGCACAGGCATGGAGGGCCGAAGGGCCTGTTCCTGTGCTGTATTGTTCTTTGTTCAACTCCTGGTTTGCCTTTAACCACCCAGTTGGTCACATCCTCAAAGTATTATTAATAGCTGGGTGGCACAGTGGTTAGCACTGATGCCTCACAGCATTGTGGACCCAGGTTCGATCCCGGCCCTGGGTCAATGTCCATGTGGAGATTGCACATTCTCCCTGTGTCTGTATGGGTCTCACCCAAACAATCCAATAATGTGCAGGTTAGGTAGATAGACCACACTAAATTGCCCCTTAATTGGAAAAAGAAATTGGGTACCCTAAATTTAAAAAAGTACTATTAATAGCTTTGACTAACACGATTTCTGTTTCACAAAACCATGTTGATTGTGTTCTAAAGGTCCTGTTAGTCCTTCCTTAATAATGAATTCCAGCATTTTTCTGATGACAGATGATAGGCTGACTGCTTTTTCCTTTCTGCCTCCCTCCTTTCTTGAATAGAGGTGTTACATTTTTGCAATGCCCTGGGATCTTTCCAATGCACCCACCATCTCCACAGCCATTTCTTTTAGCACCTCAGTAGGCCATTGTTACCAACAGTAGGTATCGGTGTCAGGGACCCAGCCGCCTGTATCGGTGTCAGGGACCCAGCCGCCTGTATCACAGTCAGGGACCCAGCCGCCTGTATCACAGTCAGGGACCCAGCCGCCTGTATCACAGTCAGGGACCCAGCCGCCTGTATCACAGTCAGGGACCCAGCCGCCTGTATCACAGTCAGGGACCCAGCCGTCTGTATCACAGTCAGGGACCCAGCCGTCAGTATCACAGTCAGGGACCCAGCCGCCTGTATCACAGTCAGGGACCCAGCCGCCTGTATCACAGTCAGGGACCCAGCCGTCTGTATCACAGTCAGGGACCCAGCCGTCTGTATCACAGTCAGGGACCCAGCCGCCTGTATCACAGTCAGGGACCCAGCCGCCTGTATCACAGTCAGGGACCCAGCCGCCTGTATCACAGTCAGGGACCCAGCCGCCTGTATCACAGTCAGGGACCCAGCCGCCTGTATCACAGTCAGGGACCCAGCCGCCTGTATCACAGTCAGGGACCCAGCCGCCTGTATCACAGTCAGGGACCCAGCCGCCTGTATCACAGTCAGGGACCCAGCCGCCTGTATCACAGTCAGGGACCCAGCCGCCTGTATCACAGTCAGGGACCCAGCCGTCTGTATCACAGTCAGGGACCCAGCCGCCTGTATCACAGTCAGGGACCCAGCCGTCTGTATCACAGTCAGGGACCCAGCCGCCTGTATCACAGTCAGGGACCCAGCCGTCTGTATCAGTGTCAGGGACCCAGCCGCCTGTATCACAGTCAGGGACCCAGCCGCCTGTATCACAGTCAGGGACCCAGCCGTCTGTATCACAGTCAGGGACCCAGCCGCCTGTATCACAGTCAGGGACCCAGCCGTCTGTATCACAGTCAGGGACCCAGCCGCCTGTATCACAGTCAGGGACCCAGCCGTCTGTATCAGTGTCAGGGACCCAGCCGCCTGTATCACAGTCAGGGACCCAGCCGTCTGTATCACAGTCAGGGACCCAGCCGTCTGTATCACAGTCAGGGACCCAGCCGTCTGTATCACAGTCAGGGACCCAGCCGTCTGTATCACAGTCAGGGACCCAGCCGTCTGTATCACAGTCAGGGACCCAGCCGCCTGTATCACAGTCAGGGACCCAGCCGCCTGTATCACAGTCAGGGACCCAGCCGCCTGTATCACAGTCAGGGACCCAGCCGCCTGTATCACAGTCAGGGACCCAGCCGTCTGTATCACAGTCAGGGACCCAGCCGTCTGTATCACAGTCAGGGACCCAGCCGTCTGTATCACAGTCAGGGACCCAGCCGCCTGTATCACAGTCAGGGACCCAGCCGCCTGGATCACAGTCAGGGACCCAGCCGTCTGTATCACAGTCAGGGACCCAGCCGTCTGTATCAGTGTCAGGGACCCAGCCGTCTGTATCACAGTCAGGGACCCAGCCGTCTGTATCACAGTCAGGAACCCAGCCGCCTGTATCACAGTCAGGGACCCAGCCGCCTGTATCACAGTCAGGGACCCAGCCGTCTGTATCACAGTCAGGGACCCAGCCGCCTGTATCAGTCAGGGACCCAGCCGTCTGTATCACAGTCAGGGACCCAGCCGTCTGTATCACAGTCAGGGACCCAGCCGTCTGTATCACAGTCAGGGAACCAGCCGTCTGTATCACAGTCAGGGAACCAGCCGTCTGTATCACAGTCAGGGACCCAGCCGCCTGTATCACAGTCAAGGACCCAGCCGCCTGTATCACAGTCAGGGACCCAGCCGCCTGTATCACAGTCAGGGACCCAGCCGCCTGTATCACAGTCAGGGACCCAGCTGCCTGTATCACAGTCAGGGACCCAGCCGTCTGTATCACAGTCAGGGACCCAGCCGCCTGTATCACAGTCAGGGACCCAGCCGCCTGTATCACAGTCAGGGACCCAGCTGCCTGTATCACAGTCAGGAACCCAGCCGCCTGTATCACAGTCAGGGACCCAGCCGCCTGTATCACAGTCAGGGACCCAGCCGTCTGTATCACAGTCAGGGACCCAGCCGCCTGTATCAGTCAGGGACCCAGCCGTCTGTATCACAGTCAGGGACCCAGCCGTCTGTATCACAGTCAGGGACCCAGCCGTCTGTATCACAGTCAGGGAACCAGCCGTCTGTATCACAGTCAGGGACCCAGCCGCCTGTATCACAGTCAAGGACCCAGCCGCCTGTATCACAGTCAGGGACCCAGCCGTCTGTATCACAGTCAGGGACCCAGCCGCCTGTATCACAGTCAGGGACCCAGCTGCCTGTATCAGTCAGGGACCCAGCCGTCTGTATCACAGTCAGGGACCCAGCCGCCTGTATCACAGTCAGGGACCCAGCCGCCTGTATCACAGTCAGGGACCCAGCCGCCTGTATCACAGCCAGGGACCCAGCCGTCTGTATCACAGTCAGGGACCCAGCCGCCTGTATCACAGTCAGGGACCCAGCCGTCTGTATCACAGTCAGGGACCCAGCCGTCTGTATCACAGTCAGGGACCCAGCCGTCTGTATCACTGTCAGGGACCCAGCCGTCTGTATCACAGTCAGGGACCCAGCCGCCTGTATCACAGTCAGGGACCCAGCCGCCTGTGTCACAGTCAGGGACCCAGCCGCCTGTGTCACAGTCAGGGACCCAGCCGTCTGTGTCACAGTCAGGGACCCAGCCGCCTGTATCACAGTCAGGGACCCAGCCGCCTGTATCGGTGTCAGTGACCCAGCCGCCTGTATCACAGTCAGGGACCCAGCCGTCTGTATCAGTGTCAGGGACCCAGCCGCCTGTATCACAGTCAGGGACCCAGCCGCCTGTATCACAGCCAGGGACCCAGCCGTCTGTATCACAGTCAGGGACCCAGCCTAGTGTGGCAGCGCTGGTCACAGGCCTCAGTAGTATCTCAGTAGGCCATTGTTACCAACAGTAGATAGTATTCACAGCACAAAAACAGATCATTTGGTTCAACAGTCGATGCTGAACATCATCTAAATCAATTAACATCTTCTTTTATCCCCTTCTTCAGTATCATATCCAGTGTAGCCAACACTCGGACAGAGCTGGCTAAAGTGAACTGGAAAATTAGATTGTGGGATAGATCTGCAGAGGCAGACATTTAAGGAGCTATTTCAGAATAATCAGAAAATATACATTCCAATGAAAGATACAAAGCAATTGTGATTGTTTCAATTTAATCTCTGATTGGCCTCTATTATTCCTGAAACAGATAAATGCACTTGTTCAAATTCTCTGCAATTTCCTTATTCCCCATTAATTCCCCAGTCTCACCCAACACTGACTTTAGCTACTCTCTTCCTTTTCATATTCTTGCATCAGCTTTTACTGTGTTTTTATATCTCTTGCTAGTTTACTCTTGTACTCCATTGCTCTCTCTATTTTTAATCATCTTTGCTGGTTTCTCATCTCTGGGCTGCAAATAATCCTTGCAGTATTGAATCTTTTTTTTCAATTTGATTCCATTCTAAATTCCATAGTTTGCACAGATGCTTCTCAGTCTTTCTGAATGGAATATATATTTGGGAGTTATTAAATATCTCCTCAATGCTGAAACATGTACAACTGGAGCCAAAATTGTACTGACAAGCCCTGTTGTGGAGGAAGTAACTGGCTGGAAGGAGATGCTGGTCATCAATTCTCCTCTCTTGTTCTCGCTGCCCAGTATAGAGACTACAGCACCCCCCCCCCCCCCCCCCCCCGTCTCAGTGCCACCGCCTTTCATTCTTAGAATGTGAAAGAACCCCTCTCACAGAAAGAACCCCTCTCACAGAAAGAACCCCTCTCACAGAAAGAACCCCTCTCACAGAAAGATCAACTCCAGCAACAGGAGAAAGTCACAGCACAGTATAAAAACCAGCATTGTGAACACATTGACCATTACACTGATTATTGCTACTTCAGGTTCCTATACTGTTTTTCACAAACTGTTTAACATTTGCCAACCTCAAGAAAACACAATTCAGGCAATAACTGGACAACAAAATTGAAATGAGAAAATGCGATGATAGATTCTGGTTTATGTTTTACAATACAAAAATAAAATACTTAAGCATGATCATGATGGGTCCTTAAATATCTAATTCACAGACAGTGTAAAATACACAGCAATGCGTGAGATTATCTTCTACAGCCAGTGTGTTCAGGATTCAACCAACACAGTCTGATATCCATGGAAGTGTCAAACACCTCATGCCTTGTACTTCTCTCTTCCCTTTTCACTGATTACACAAATGTGCTGAAAGAGAAAATTAGGACCAGTGTCAGCCGAACCAGAGGATCCAAATTGCAACAAGCAATGTCTAGTTCACATTAATCATCTGGATTCAGATTTGATGCTGCCAAGTGCAAAGAACATCCACAGATATAAAAAAAACAGGCTCCATGACTTATGAAATAAAGGCAACAAAATGTTAATGATATCGTCAACATGGAGAAAGCAGAGATCAAACTGCACTGGGCTGCAGCCAGATCACACTTTGAAAGTGGGTTGGGTATGGTTCTGGTCAGAGTTACAAGACACGGATTCTGGAGTTGCAGCAAAGCAGGGAGGTGTGTGGGGGCTGATTCCTCCTGTCAGTCACAGTTATCGATCAAAATATCAGCTCAGAGGAAATTTTACAGATGTAAATGAGATGGTTAAGGTAAATGCAGTAAATGATTTTAAAGTTTAGAAGAGGTCAATAGGACAGGTTCAAATAGTAGAAACATAAACCGTACAGAAACAGACTATTCTGTTCAACTGGTTGAAGGCAGTGGTTAACTATCCCAACATTTTCTTCAATCCTCTTCTTCAGAGTTCTAGCCAGTTCTGGACAACACACAGACACAGGGGAGACTGGACAACACACAGACAGGGGGGACTGGACAACACAGACAGGGGGGACTGGACAACACACAGACAGGGGAGACTGGACAACACACAGACACAGGGGGGACTGGACAACACACAGACAGGGGAGACTGGACAACACACAGACACAGGGGGGACTGGACAACACAGACACAGGGGAGACTGGACAACACACAGACACAGGGGGGGACTGGACAACACACAGACACAGGGGAGACTGGACAACACACAGACACAGGGGACACTGGACAACACACAGACACAGGGGAGACTGGACAACACACAGACACAGGGGGGACTGGACAACACACAGACACAGGGGAGACTGGACAACACACAGACAGGGGGGACTGGACAACACACAGACAGGGGACACTGGACAACACAGACACAGGGGGGACTGGACAACACACAGACACAGGGGGGACTGGACAACACACAGACACAGGGGACACTGGACAACACAGACACAGGGGGGACTGGACAACACAGACACAGGGGGGACTGGACAACACACAGACAGGGGGGACTGGACAACACACAGACAGGGGGGACTGGACAACACACAGACAGGGGAGACTGGACAACACACAGACACAGGGGGGACTGGACAACACAGACACAGGGGGGACTGGACAACACAGACACAGGGGGGACTGGACAACACACAGACACAGGGGGGACTGGACAACACACAGACACAGGGGGGACTGGACAACACACAGACAGGGGGGACTGGACAACACACAGACAGGGGGGACTGGACAACACACAGACACAGGGGGGACTGGACAACACACAGACAGGGGGGACTGGACAACACACAGACAGGGGGGGACTGGACAACACACAGACAGGGGGGACTGGACAACACACAGACAGGGGAGACTGGACAACACAGACACAGGGGAGACTGGACAACACACAGACAGAACTGGTTAATGTGAACTTGAAAATGAGGCTATGGGATAGATGAGAAGAGATGCAGTGGCAGACATTTAAGGGAAGATTTCAGAATACTCAATGAAGATACATTCCAATGAGAGAAAGACTGCAAGCTGAGGGAAGAATATTCCAGCCATGGCTAACTAAAAGCAGCAAATTCTTTAAATGGAGAGGGATTGCTGAACTCAGGTACAGAGGGATCTGGGTGTCTTAGTAAATGGATCACCAAACGTTTGTAAGAAAATACAAGAAGTAATTAGGAAGCAAATGTAATGTTGCCGTTTATGATGAGGGTAATGGAATGTAAAAGAAGGGATGTTCTGATAGAGTTGTACAGGGCACATCTGGAGTATAGTGTACAATTTTGGTCTGCTAATTTAAGAAAGATAGCTGTTCATAGAATGTTCACTTGACTGAGGTCCGTGTTGCCAGTGGGGTTGGGGGTGTGCATTATATTATGAAGAAAGGTTGGATGGGGTAATCCTATATCCATTAGAGGTTAGAAGATTGAGATGTGCACTTACTGAAACAAAGGTGCTGAGGGGACTGGACAGGGAGGATGCCGAACAAATGTTTGCCTTTGTGGAAGAATCTAGAACTGGAGGACACAGTTTAAAAGTATGGGGTGTCCCATTTAAGACTGAGATGAGAAGAAGTTTTAGTCTCGCAGAGGGCTGAGAGTCTTTGGAACTCTCTTCCCCAGAGTGGCGGCAGGAGGGTCAGTGAATATTTTTAAGGCAGAGGTAAATAGATTTGAGATTAACGGGGGAATCAAAGGTTATAGAGAGTAGACGGAATGTGGAGTTGAGGCCAGTGATCTGATCCTTAGGAAGTATCGGAAGGCATCAGAGAAGTGCGGAAAAGATTCATGATAATGGTTCCAGGGACCATTACGGGATGTGGGTGTCGCTGGTTAGGCCAGCAATTATTGCCCATCCCTAGTTGCCCTTCAGAAGGTGGTGATGAGCTGCTGCCTTGAACCGCTGCAGTCCTTGAGGTGTGTCCACTGTGCTGTTGGGGAGGGAGTCCCAGCGACATTGAAGGAACGGCCGATGTTTTTCCAAGTCAGGTTGGTGAGTGACTTGGAGGGTTAGGTGGTGGGGTTCCCAGGTATCTGTTACTCTTGTCCTTCTAGATGGTAGTGGTTGTGGGTTTAGAAGGTGTTGCCTTGGTGAGTTACTGCAGTGCATCTTGTAGATGGTACACACGGCTGCCACTGTTCATCGGTGGTGGGGGTTTTGAATGTTTGTGGAAGGGAGAGCAATCAAGCGGGGTTGCTTTGTCCTGGACGGTGTTCAGCTATTTGAGTGTTGTTGGAGCTGCGCACATCCAGGCAAATGGAGAGTATTCCATTACACTCCTGACTTGTGCCTTGTAGATGGTGGACAGGCTTTGGGGAGTCAGGAGGTGAGTTACTCGCCGTACGATTCCGAGCCTTTGACCTGCCCTGGTAGCCACAGTATTAATGTGGCTAGTCCAGTTCAGTTTCTGATCAATAGTAACCCCCAGGATGTTGATAGCGGGGGATTCAGTGATGGTAATGCCATTGAATGTCAAGGGGCGATGGTTAGATCCTCTCTTGTAGGAGATGGTCATTGCCTGCCACGTGTGAGATGCGATGTAACTTGCCACATGTCAGCTCCAAGCCTGGATATCGTCCAGGTCTTGCTGCATTTGGACATGGACTGCTTCATTATCTGAGGAGTCGCAAATGGTGCTGAACATTGTGCAGTCATCTGCAAACATCCCCACTTCTGACCTTATGGTGGAGGGGAGGTCATTGATGAAGCAGCTGAAGATGGTTGGGCCTAGGACACTACCCTGAGGAACTCCTCCAGTGATGTCCTGGAGCTGAGATGATTGACCTCCAACCACCACAACCATCTTCCTTTGTGCCGGGTATGACTCCAACCAGCAGAGAGTTTTCCCCCTGATTCCCACTGACTCCAGTTTAGCTCAGGCTCCTTGATACCAAACTTGGTCAAATGCTGCCTTGATGTCAGCGGCAGTCGCTCTCGCCTCCCCTCTGGCTTCAGCTCCTTTGTCCAGGTTTGAACCAAGGCTGGAGAAGTTTGGTTTGTTATAATTAATGAAGGGAAGACTGGGTGGAACCTTCAAAATCAGGAGGGGCATGGCAGCACCGTGGTTAGCACCGCTGCCTCACGGTGTCGAGGTCCCAGGTTCGATCCCGGCTCAGGGTCACTGTCCGTGTGGAGTATGTACATTCTCCCCGTGTCTGCGGGGTTTCACCCCCACAACCCAAAGATGTGCAGGCTAGGTGGATTGGCCACACTAAATTGCCACTTAATTGGAAAAAATGAATTGGGTAATCAAAATTTATTTTCTTTTAAATAGGGAGGGGCTGGGGCAGAGTAAATGGGAAAAAAAATACTTCCCATTAGCAGAAGGGTCAAGAACCAGACGACAGTGATTGAAAGTGATTTGCAAAAACAGCAATAGTGACATGAGGAAAGGATTTTTTATGCACTGACTGCTTAGGATCTGGAATGCTTGAATGGAGACAAATTCATGATGTGGAGATGCCGGCGTTGGACTGGGGTGAGCACAGTAAGAAGTCTGACAACACCAGGTTAAAGTCCAACAGGTTTGTTTCAGACACTAGCTTTCGGAGCACTGCTCCTTCCTCAGGGGAATGGGCATTCACCTGAGGAAGGAGCAGTGCTCCGAAAGCTAGTGTTTGAAACAAACCTGTTGGACTTTAACCTGGTGCTGTAAGACTTCTTACGGAGACAAATTCAGTCATAGCTTTCAAAAGAAAATTGGGTGAACATCTGAGGAAAAATGTTGGGTCACAGGGAAAGGGTAAGGGAGTGTGGCCAGCAGAGATGCTCCTGCAGAAAGCCCACATACACTAAATGGACCGAATGGCCTCTCTGTGCTGTAATAATTCTATAATTGGCAATGTGCAGTTCCAAATTATACATTGTAAAGTACTTACATTCAAGTCTCTAAAGTATTCATTATAATCGAGTGCGTATCCAACCACAAACTTGTCGGGAACTTCAAAACCAACAACTATAAATAAAATTCCTAGAGGTGAGTGAAAGGCAATAACTAAAATGTTAAACATGGTAACAGTGAAATTAGACTTGCAGCAAGACCACCAATATTGTAACTCCCACCCTAGCATAGTCTGAACCACAGTTCTGTGGGTGCAGGACCCACAGTCCCTTCCTTTAATCCCATTTCTTAACATCTACAATGGTGGAGCTACCAAAACACCAGAAAAAAATTATTGATACTTCCAATTTCACCCAAGCTTCAATAAGCACATGGAACACACAAATACTGACTTCCTCATGGAACAGCCAAATACTGACCCTCCTCATGGAACAGCCAAATACTGACCCTCCTCATGGAACAGCCAAATACTGAACCTCCTCATGGAACAGCCAAATACTGACCCTCCTCATGGAACAGCCAAATACTGACCTCCTCATGGAACAGCCAAATACTGACCTCCTCATGGAACACCCAAATACTGACCCTCCTCATGGAACAGCCAAATACTGACCTCCTCATGGAACAGCCAAATACTGACCTCCTCATGGAACAGCCAAATACTGACCCTCCTCATGGAACAGCCAAATACTGACCTCCTCATGGAACAGCCAAATACTGACTTCCTCATGGAACAGCCAAATACTGACCCTCCTCATGGAACAGCCAAATACTGACCGTCCTCATGGAACAGCCAAATACTGACCCTCCTCATGGAACAGCCAAATACTGACCTCCTCATGGAACAGCCAAATACTGACCTCCTCATGGAACAGCCAAATACTGACCGTCCTCATGGAACAGCCAAATACTGACCTCCTCATGGAACACCTAAATACTGACCTCCTCATGGAACAGCCAAATACTGACCTCCTCATGGAACACCCAAATACTGACCTCATTGACACCCAAATACTGACTTCCCCATGGAACAGCCAAATACTGACTTCCCCATGGAACACCCAAATACTGATTTAATTTCGTACTGCAGAAATGGTCCGTGATAGGGGGAATTAATGCCAGTCCTCGGAGTTTAATTCAAAATACCTGGGTTTAAATGGAAATTATTCTCAGCAACATTGCCCAGAACTTTTTCTTTTGATGGATATATTTAAGCACTTGGTCCTCTCAGTAACTTTGAAAAAAAATTAAAATTTTATTCTCCTTTTTCACATTTTCTCCCAATTCACACCCACCAACAATAAGCAGTAACGAATACAATGTCCATATAAACAATAGCAATCCCATTCTCCCACCAAACCCTCAAACAACAGCTCGCATGTTAACAAACAAATAACAAAAAGGAATCAGGAATCACCCATAGTCACCATTAGCGCACACAGTCCCCCTCCCCCCAACCCTAATGTTCGATGTGATCCAATTCTTCAAAGTGCATAAAGGGCAGCACAAGTGGATAGCACTGTGGCTTCACAGCGTCAGAGTCCAGGTTCGATTCCCCACTGGGTCACCGTCTGTGTGGATCTGCACGTTCTCCTCCTGTCTGCAGGGTTTCCTCCGGGTGCTCCGGTTTCCTCCCACAGTCCAGAGATGTGCAGGTTAGGTGGATTGGCCATGATAAATTGCCCTTCGTAACCAAAAAGGTTGGGAGGGGTTATTGGGTTACGGGGATAGGGTGGAAGTGAGGGCTTAAGTGGGTCGGTGCAGACTCGATGGGCCGAATGGCCTCCTTCTGCACTGTATGTTCTATGTCCTATAATGAGTAACACCCATGAACATAGAAAATACAGCACAGAACAGGCCCTTTGGCCCACGATGTTGTGCCGAACTTTTGTCCTAGATGAAGAACAAATTAATCTACACCCCATCATTCTACCATAATCCATGTACCTATCCAATAGCCGCTTGAAGGTCCCCAATGTTTCCGACTCAACTACTTCCACAGGCAGTGCATTCCATGCCCCCACTACTCTCTGGGTAAAGAACCTACCTCTGACATCCCCCTAAATCTCCCACCATTTACCTTAAATTTATGTCCCCTTGTAATGGTTTGTTCCATCTAGAGAAAAAGTCTCTGACTGTCTATATTCCCCTGATCATCTTATAAACCTCTATCAAGTCACCCCCTCATCCTTCTACGTTCTAATGAGAAAAGGCCTAGCACCCTCAACTTTTCCTTGTAAGACCTACTCTCCATTCCAGGCAACATCCTGGTAAATCTCCTTTGCACCTTTTCCAAAGCTTCCTAAAATGAGGCAACCAGAACTGCACACAGTACTCCAAATGTGGCCTGACCAAGGTTTTGTACAGCTGCATCATCACCTCACGGCTCTTAAATTCAATCCCTCTGCTAATGAATGCGAGCACACTATATGCCTTCTTCACAGCTCTATCCACTTGAGTGACAACTTTCAAAGATCTATGAACATAGACCCCAAGATATCTCTGCTCCTCCACATTGCCAAGAACCCTACCGTTAACCCTGTATTCCGCATTCATATTTGTCCTTCCAAAATGGACAACCTCACAATTGACAGGGTTAAACTCCATCTGCCACTTCTCAGCCCAGCTCTGCATCCTATCTATGTCTCTTTGCAGCCGACAACAGCCCTCCTCACTATCCACAACTCCACCAATCTTCATATCGTCTGCAAATTGACTGAACCACGCTTCAATTCCCTCATCCAAGTCATTAATGAAAATCACAAACAGCAGAGGACCCAGAACTGATCCCTGCGGTACACCACTGGTAACTGGGCTCCAGGCTGAATACTTGCCACCCACCACCACTCTCTGTCTTCTATCGGTTAGCCAGTTCGTTTTCCAACTGGCCACATTTCCAACTATCCCATGCCTCCTTACTTTCTGCATAAGCCTACAATGGGGAACCTTATCAAATGCCTTACTAAAATTCATGTACACTACATCCACTGCTTTACCTTCATCCACATGCTTGGTCACCTCCTCAAAGAAGTCAATAAGACTTGTAAGGCAAGACCTACCCCTCACAAATCCGTGCTGACTATCCCTAATCAAGCAGTGTCTTTCCAGATGCTCAGAAATCCTATCCCTCAGTACCCTTTCCATTACTTTGCCTACCACCGAAGTAAGACTAACTGGCCTGTAATTCCCATGGTTATCCCTATTCCCTTTTTTGAACAGGGGCACGACATTCGCCACTCTCCAATCCTCTGGTACCACCCCTGTTGACAGTGAGGACGAAAAGATCATTGCCAACGGCTCTGCAATTTCATTTCTTGCTTCCCATAGAATCCTTGGATATATCCCGTCAGGCCCAGGGGACTTGTCTATCCTCAAGTTTTTCAAAATGCCCAACACATCTTCCTTCCTAACAAGTATCTCCTCGAGCTTACCAGTCTGTTTCACACTGTCCACTCCAACAATATGGCCCCTCTCATTCGTAAATACTGAAGAAAAGTACACGTTCAAGACCTCTCCTATCTCTTCTGACTCAATACACAATCTCCCGCTACTGTCCTTGATCGGACCCACCCTCGCTCTAGTCATTCTCATATTTCTCACATATGCGTAAAAGGCCTTGGGGTTTTCCTTGATCCTACCTGCCAAAGATTTTCCATGCCCTCGCTTAGTTCTCCTAATCCCTTTCTTCAGTTCCCTCCTGGATATCTTGTATCCCTCCAGCGCCCTGTCTGAACCTTGTTTCCTCAGCCTTACATAAGTCTACTTCTTCCTCTTAACAAGACATTCAACCTCTCTTGTCAACCATGGTTCCCTCACTCGACCATCTCTTTCCTGCCTGACAGGGACATACATATCAAGGACACGTAGTATCTGTTCCTTGAACAAGTTCCACATTTCAATTGTGTCCTTCCTGACAGCCTATGTTCCCAACTTATGCACTTCAATTCTTGTCTGACAGCATCGTATTTACCCTTCCCCTAATTGTAAACCTTGCCCTGTTGCACGCACCTATCCCTCTCCATAACTAAAGTGAAAGTCACAGAATTGTCACTACCTCCAAAATGTTCCCCCACTAACAAATCTATCACCTGCCCTGGTTCATTACCAAGTACCAAATCCAATATGGCCTCCCCTCTGGTCGGACAATCTGTGTTAGAAAAGCTTCCTGGACACACTGCACAAACAGCACCCCATCCAAACTATTTGATCTAAAGAGTTACCACTCAATATTTGGGCAGTTGAAGTCATCCATGACTACAATCCTGTGACTTCTGCAGCTTTCCAAAATCTGTTTCCCAATCTCTTCCTCCACATCTCTGCTGCTATTGGGGGGCCTATAGAAAATTCCCAACAAGGTGACTGCTCCTTTCCTATTTCTGCCTTCAACCCATATTACCTCAGTAGGCAGATCCCCCTCGAACTGCCTTTCTGAAGCTGTTATACTATCCCTAATTAATAATGCAACCCCACCCACCTATTTTACCACCCTCCCTAATCTTATTGAAACATCTATAACCAGGAACCTCCAACAACCATTTCTGCCCCTCTTCTATCCAAGTTTCCGTGATGGCCACCACATCGTAGTCCCAAGTACCGATCCATGCCTTAAGTTTACCCACCTTATTCCTGATGCTTCTTGCGTTGAAGTATACACACTTCAACCCATCTCCTTGCCTGCAAGTACTCTCCTTTGTCAGTGTTACCTTCCCCACTGCATCAATACGTGCTTTGGCGTCCTGAATATCGGCTTCCTTAGTTGCTGGACTACAAGTCCGGTTCCCATTCCCCTGCCAAATTAGTTTAAACCCTCCCGAAGAGTACTAGAAAACCTCCCTCCCAGGATATTGGTGCCCCTCTGGTTCGGATGCAACTCATCCTACTAGTACAGGTCCCACCTACCCCAGAATGCGCTCCAATTATCCAAATACCTGAAGCCCTCCTTCCTACACCATTCCTGCAGCCACGTGTTCAACTGCACTCTCTCCCTATTCCTAGCTTCGCTATCACGTGGCACCGGCAACAAACCAGAGATGACAACTCTGTCTGTCCTGGCTTTTAACTTCCAGCCTTTATTACATCCACACTCCTTTTCCTACCTACGTCGTTGGTACCAATGTGCACCACGACTTCTGACTGCTCACCCTCCCCCTTCAGGATCCTGAAGACACGATCCGAGACATCCCTGGCCCTGGCACCCAGGAGGCAACATACCTTCTGGGAGTCTCGCTCGCGACCACAGAATCTCCTAACTATTCCCCTGACCATTGAGGCCCCTATCACTATCGCTTTTTTATTCTTACCTGCTCCCTTCCCTTCCCTTCTGAGCCTCAGAGCCAGACTCAGTGCCAGAGACCTGGCCGCTAGGGCCTTCCCCCGGTAGGTCATCCCCCCCCAACAGCATCCAAAATGGTATACTTGTTTTGAAGGGAACGGCCACGAGGGATCCCTGCACTGTCTGCCCGTTCGGTTTCTTTCCCCTGACTGTAACCCAGCTACTCTTGTCCTGTACCTTGGGTGTGGCTACCTGCCTGTAACTCTTCTCTATTACCCCCTCTGCCTCCCGGATGATCCGAAGTTCATCCAGCTCCAGTTCCCTAACTCTGTCTCCGAGGAGCTGGAGTTGGGTGCACTTCCCGCAGGTATAGTCAGCGGGGACACCAGTGGTATCCCTCACCTCCCACATCCTACAGGAGGATCATGCCACTGCCCTAGCCTCCATCCCCTCTTACCTTACAGAATACAGCTGCACTGTGGACCAACTGGAACTCCGCCCTCCGACTCTGCTCCCAGTCAGCTGTACTCTCGGTAAACTCCCGGCTCCCTTCTTGCTCTTTGAGGAAATGTAGGAAATGAAATAAAAAGGAGCACCTTACTCCCTCCTCACCTAACTCCCTCAGTCACCAAACTCTCACTACAGCACTCAAATGCACCCATATTCAGCACTCCCTCAGTCACCAAACTCTCACTATAGCACTCAAATGCACCCAAATTCAGCACTCCCTCAGTCACCAAACTCTCACTATAGCACTGAAATGCACCCAAATTCAGCACTCCCTCAGTCACCAAACTCTCACTATAGCACTCAAATGCACCCAAATTCAGCACTCCCTCAGTCACCAAACTCTCACTATAGCACTGAAATGCACCCAAACTCTCACTATAGCACTCAAATGCACCCAAATTCAGCACTCAGTGCAAACATAGTCTGCACTGCAGCTGGCTCACCTTTATACTGTGAACCCAACCTCTGAAAACTGGCCTAATCCAATTTCTAATTAACAAGCTCCAGCTGCAAGTACTTACAAGTAGAATCTTTGTTTAAAGCTGATTGAAAATTCACCTTCTTCTCAAACAAACAGCAACTTTTAAGTTAATTAACTAAATAAAAGACTAGACTTTAGATAAAAATAAAAAAAACCTTAATATCCCTCAGTCACCAAACTCTCACTACAGCACTCAAATGCACCCAAATTCAGCACTCAGTGCAAAACCTGAATTGTCGAACCCCTCCATCCTTCCCCTCAGTTCAGATTTGACCTTTTCAAGCGTTAGGAATTCCAGCAGGTTCCCCCCGCCACGCCAGGGTGGAGAGGTTGCTCTCCACCCTAACAGGATCCGCCAACGAGGCAAAGTCTACAACATCTGTCTCCGCGCCCGTTTCCAACCCCGGCTGGTCCGACACCCAGAATATGGCCTCCCGAGGGCCCGGGTCCAGTTTCACGTGTACCGCTTTAGAGATTACCCTAAACACCTCCTTCCAGTAATCCTCCAGCTTTGGACAGGACCAGAACATACGAATGTGGTTTGCGGCTCTTCCCCCCCCCCCCCCCCCCCCCCCCCCCCTCCCCCCAACCAACAAAGTTCTTAAAAATCTTCTATCCCCTCAAAAAGCCGGCTCATCCTCGCCCTTATAAGGTGCGCCCTATATACCACCTTCAGCTGTATCAGCCCCAACCTCGCACACGAGGTGGAGGCATTCACCCTCTGGAGCATCTCACACCAGAACCCCGAGAACATTACAGCGCAGTACAGGCCCTTCGGCCCTCGATGTTGCGCCGACCTGCGAAACCACTCTAAAGCCCATCTACACTATTGCCTTATCATCCATATGTCTATCCAATGGCCATTTGTATGCGTTTAGTGTTGGCGAGTCCACTACTGTTGCTGGCAGGGCATTCCACGCCCTTACTACTCTCTGAGTAAAGAACCTACCTCTGACATCTGCCCTATATCTATCTCCCCTCAATTTAAAGCTATGTCCCCTCGTGCTAGACATCACCATCCAAGGAAAAAGGCTCTCACTGTCCACCCTATCTAATCCTCTGATCATCTTGTATGCCTCAATTAACTCACCTCTTAATATTCTTCTCTCTGACGAAAACAGCCTTAAGTCCTCAACCTTTCCTCATAAGAACATCCCTCCATACCAGGCAACATTCTGGTAAATCTCCTCTGCACCATTTCCAATGCTTCCACATCCTTCCTATAATGCGGCGACCAGAACTGCACGCAATACTCCAAACACCGAGATATCTCTGCTCATCCACACTACCAAGAATCTTACCATTAGCCCAGTACTCTGTCTTCCTGTTACTCCTTCCAAAATGAATCACCTCACACTTTTCTGCATTAAACTCCATTTGCCACCTCTCAGCCCAACTCTGCAGCTTATCTACGTCCCTCTGTAACCTGCAACATCCTTCCGCACTGTCCACAACTCCACCGACTTTAGTGTCATCTGCAAATTTACTCACCCATCCTTCTACGCCCTCCTCCAGGTCATTTATAAAAATGACAAACAGCAGTGGCCCCAAAACAGATCCTTGTGGTACACTGAACTCCAGGCTGAACATTTCCCATCAACCACCACCCTCTGTCTTCTTACAGCGAGCCAATTTCTGATCCAAACTGCTAAATCACCCTGAATCCCATGCCTCCGTATTTTCTGCAATAGCCTACCGTGGGGAACCTTATCAAACGCTTTACTGAAATCCATATACACCACATCAACTGCTTTACCCTCGTCCACCTGTTTGGTCACCTCAAAGAACTCAATAAGGTTTGTGAGGCACAACCTACCCTTCACAAAACCGTGTTGACTATCCCTAATCAAATGATTTCTTTCTAGATGATTATAAATCCTATCTCTTATAAAACTTTCCCAGACTTTGCCCACAACAGAAGTAAGGCTCACTGGTCTACAGTTACCGGGGTTGTCTCTACTCCCCTTCTTGAACAAGAGGACATTTGGTATCCTCCAGTCTTTTGGCACTATTCCTGTAGACAATGATGACATAAAGATCAAAGCCAAAGGCTCAGCAATCTCCTCCTCAGCTTCCCAGAGAATCCTAGGATAAACCCCATCCGGCCCAGGGGACTTATCTATTTTTACACTTTCCAGAATTGCTAACACCTCTTCCTTATGAACCTCAAGCCCTTCTAGTCTAGTAGCCTGTAACTCAGTATTCTCCTCGACAACATTGTCTGTTTCCTCCATGAATACTGACGCAAAATATTCATTTAGCACCTCTCCTATCTCCTCTGACTCCACGCACAACTTCCCACTACTGTCCTTGACTGGCCCTACTCTTACCCTGGTCATTCTTTTATTCCTGACATACCTATACAAAGCTTTAGGGTTATCCTTGATCATACCTGCCAAAGACTTCTCATGTCCCCTACTGGCTCTGCTTATCTCTCTCTTTAGGTCCTTCCTAGCTAACTTGTAACTCTCGAGCGCCCTATCTGAACCTTCACGTCTCATCTTTACATAAGCCTCCTTCTTCCTCTTGACAAGTGATTCAACTACTTTAGTAAACCATGGTTCCCTCGCTCGACCACTTCCTCCCTGCCTGACAGGTACATACTTATCAAGGACACGCAGTAGCTGTTCCTTGAATGAGCTCCACATTTCCATTGTGTCCATCCCCTGCAGTTTCCTTTCCCAACCTGTGCATCTTAAGTCTTGCCTAATCACAAAATTGCCTTCCCACAGCTATAACTCTTGCCTTGCGGTGCATACCTATCCCTTTCCATCGCTAAAGTAAACGTAACTGAATTGTGGTCACTATAACCAAAGTGCTCACCTACCTCCAAATCTAACACCTGTCCTGGTTCATTACCCAGTACCAAATCCAATGTGGCCTCGCCTCTTGTTGGCCTATCTACATACTGTGTCAGGAAACCCTCCTGCACACATTGGACAAAAACGGACCCACCTAAAGTACTCGATCTTTAGCGTTTCCAGTCAATATTTGGAAAGTTAAAGTCCCCTATAACAACTACCCTATTACTTTCGCTCCTATCCAGAATCATCTTTGCAATCCTTTCCTCTACATCTCTGGAACTTTTCGGAGGCCTATAAAAAACTCCCAACAGGGTGACCTCTCCTTTCCTGTTTCTAACCTCAGTCCATACTACCTCAGTAGACGAGTCCTCATCAAACGTCCTTTCTGCCATCGTAATACGTCCATGACTAACAATGCCATCCCTCCCCCTCTTTTACCACCTTCCCTGAGCTTACTGAAATATCTAAACCCCGGCACCTGCAACAACCATTCCTGTCCCTGCTCTATCCATGTCTCCGAAATGGCCACAACATCGAAGTCCCAGGTACCAACCCATGCTGCAAGCTCACCCACCTTATTCCGGATGCTCCTGGCGTTGAAGTAGACCCACTTTAATTAAACCACCTTGCTGCCTGCCGGTACACTCCTGCAACTTTGAAACCTTACTCATGACCTCACTACTCTCAACCTCCTGTATACTGGAGCTACAATTCAGGTTCCCAACCCCCTGCTGAATTAGTTTAAACCCTCCCGAAGAGCATTAGCTCCATACCCTCTCCCAACTCTTCCTCCCACTTTGCCTTGATTCCATGCAGCGGTGCCTTCTTCTCTCCCAAAATAGCCCAGTAAACCACCAACACTACCCCCCCTTCTCCAGTCCCCCTGTCGTCAGCACCTCCCCCAGCACCTCCTACAGCAATGTGGAGGTCGGCTCCACCAGAAGCTCTGCTTTGCAGGTCAACAAGCATTCTGATTTTAAACACATTACTCACAGTCTGGTCGATAGCCCACACTTCGTGGCGTTCGTTTTACCAGCAGACTATAAAGAAGGAAGAGAGTTATTGGAATGATATTGTCAAATAGAGTCATACAGCACAGTCTCCTCTGCTCCAAGGAAAACAATCCCAGTCTATCCAATCCCTCTTCATAACTAACACTCTCCAGCCCAGGCAACATCCTGGTAAATCTCCTCTGCTCCCTTTCCAGTGCCATCACATCCCTCCTACAACCCTTTTGGTGTAACTTTTGTCCTGGGAGAAGAGGAAAAATCCTCTGAAGACAGGGATGAGGAAGGGATGGGGAGATGGCAATGACAGGGATGAGGAAGGGATGGGGAGATGGCAATGACAGGGATGAGGAAGGGATGGGGAGATGGCAATGACAGGGATGAGGAAGGGATGGGGAGATGGCAATGACAGGGATGAGGAAGGGGTGGGGAGATGGCAATGACAGGGATGAGGAAGGGATGGGGAGATGGCAATGACAGGGATGAGGAAGGGATGGGGAGATGGCAATGACAGGGATGAGGAAGGGATGGGGGAGATGGCAATGACAGGGATGAGGAAGGGATGGGGGAGATGGCAATGACAGGGATGAGGAAGGGATGGGGGAGATGGCAATGACAGGGATGAGGAAGGGATGGGGGAGATGGCAATGACAGGGATGAGGAAGGGATGGGGGAGATGGCAATGACAGGGATGAGGAAGGGATGGGGGAGATGGCAATGACAGGGATGAGGAAGGGATGTGGGAGATGGCAATGACAGGGATGAGGAAGGGATGGGGGAGATGGCAATGACAGGGATGAGGAAGGGATGGGGGAGATGGCAATGACAGGGATGAGGAAGGGATGTGGGAGATGGCAATGACAGGGATGAGGAAGGGATGGGGGAGATGGCAATGACAGGGATGAGGAAGGGATGGGGGAGATGGCAATGACAGGGATGAGGAAGGGATGGGGGAGATGGCAATGACAGTGGACTGGTAAAGCAGAGACCCAGGTTAATGCTCTAACATCCAACCATGGTACCTGTTACAAGTAATAAAATCTGGAATTGAAAGCGATTCTCAGTAATGATGACCATGAAAGTATTGTCGATTGTTGTAAAACCCCATCTGGTTGACTAATGCCCTTCAGGGTAGAATATCCCTGAACTGGTCTCCAGATCCACAGAAATGTGGTTGACTCTGAAATGGATCAGCAGGTCACTCAGTTCAAGGGCAATTATGGTAGCATTGTGGATAGCACAATTGCTTCACAGCTCCAGGGTCCCAGGTTCGATTCCCGGCTGGGTCACTGTCTGTGCGGAGTCTGCACGTTCTCCCCGTGTCTGTGTGGGTTTCCTCCGGGTACTCCGGTTTCCTCCCACAGTCCAAAGATGTTCAGGTTAGGTGGATTGACCATGATAAATTGCCCCTTTGTGTCCAAAAAGGTTAGGTTAGGTTTGGTGGGGTTTCTGGGATAGGGGGAGGTGTGGGCTTAAGTAGGGTACTCTTTCCAAGAGCTGGTGCAGACTCGATGGGCCGAATGGCCTCCTTCTGCACTGTAAATTCTATGAAAATTCGGGATGGACAACATATTCTGACCTCATGGTGAACACATACGTGCAGTGCGGTCAGCGTAATTTGAAGGTGTACCTGTGCAAGAGACCCGAGGTGTTCAAATGAAGGCAAGCATCCAGCAGAGGGCAGCAGAGCGGAGCTACTGATTGGCTGTTCCGGGGAGATTTGCATACGAGCAGTGCTTTCAGCCTAATTTGAAGGTGGTTTGTGAAGGGGCTGTTGTCAAGTGACAGTTAAACCCGAAACACTTCCTCAGTGTTTCCCTCCCACCCCCTCCTCTAACCAAAAAAAACCAACTGTGGTTGTCGGGAAGGTAAGTTTAACTCTTTAAAAACTTACCTTGAAGGGTGACATCACAGCAAAGCAGTGACCTGATTGGCTGGTAAGGAAAGTGCTCCAATTAGCAGCAGCTGGGAGAAATTTAACTCTTCGTGTGTTGGTGAGTATTGTGATTGGTAAGTAAAATCTTTATTCCTTTCACTTATTAATTATTTGATAGTATATTTGTAATCAGTTAAGGTAAAGGGTAAAAATGGCAGGAGATCCCAGACCCGTGTTATGCTCCTCGTGCACAATGTGGGAGTTCAGGGATGTGGCCGATGCCCCTGACTTCTTCATGTGCGGGAAGTGTGTCCAGTTGCAGCTCCTGTTAGACCGCTTGACGGCTCTGGAGCTGCGGATGGACTCACTTTGGAGCATCCGCGATGCTGAGGAGGTCGTGGATAGCACATTCAGTGAGTTGGTCACACTGCAGATTAGGATTGGTGAGGGAGACAGGGAATGGGTGACCAAAAGGCAGAGAAAGAGCAGGAAGGCAGTGCAGGTGTCCCCTGCGGTCATCTCCCTCCAAAACAGGTATACCGTTTTGGATACTGTTGGGGGAGATAACTCACCAGGGGAAGGCAGTAGCAGCCAGACTCATGGCACCGTGGCTAGCTCTGCTGCACAGAAGGGCGGGAAAAAGACTGGCAGGGCTATAGTCATAGGGGATTCAATCGTAAGGGGAGTAGACAGGCATTTCTGTGGTCGAAAACGAGACTCCCGAATGGTATGTTGCCTCCCGGGTGCACGGGTCAGGGATGTCTCCGATCGGCTGCAGGACATACTGAAGAGGGAGGGTGAACAGCCAGTTGTCGTGGTGCATATAGGCACCAACGATATAGGTAAAAAACGGGATGAGGTCCTACAATCAGAATTTAGGGAGTTAGGAGATAAGTTAAAAAGTAGGACCTCAAAGGTAGTAATCTCAGGATTGCTACCAGTGCCACGAAACAATTTAAGAATAGTCAGAATGAATACGTGGCTTGAGAGATGGTGCAGGAGGGAGGGGTTCAGATTTTTGGGACATTGGAACCGGTTCTGGGGGCGGTGGGACCATTACAAATCGGATGGTCTACACCTGGGCAGGACTGGAACCAATGTCCTCGGGGGTGCTTTTGCTAACACTGTTGGG
This sequence comes from Scyliorhinus canicula, assembly GCF_902713615.1. Lineage (NCBI taxonomy): Eukaryota > Metazoa > Chordata > Chondrichthyes > Carcharhiniformes > Scyliorhinidae > Scyliorhinus > Scyliorhinus canicula. The sequence continues at coordinate 144,395 of NC_052162.1, forward strand.
TAGGTTTTAAACTAATGTGGCAGGGGGATGGGAACCTGATTAGGAAGTTAGAGGTCAGTAAAGAAGCAGCAACTAAAGCCAGTAAGGTACTGGATAATAAACTCAATGTGACTAAGGGGAAGAGTAGACAGGGAAGAGATGATGATCGCAAAGGGACAGGTGGTCTGAGGTGCATTTGTTTTAATGCGAGAAGTGTAGCAGGTAAGGCAGATGAATTTAGGGCTTGGATTAGTACCTGGGAATATGATTACTGAGACTTGGTTGAGGGATGGGCAAGACTGGCAACTAAATATCCCAGGGTATAGATGCTTCAGGAGGGATAGAGAGGGAGGTAAAAGGGGTGGAGGAGTTGCATTACTGGTCAGAGATGATATCACAGCTGTGATTAAGGAGGGCACGATGGAGGATTCGAGCACTGAGGCAATATGGATAGAGCTAAGAAATAGGAAGGGTGCAGTAACATTGTTGGGACTTTACTACAGGTCTCCCAAAAGCGAGCGTGAAGTAGAGGTACAAATATGTAGACAGATTATCGAACAATGTAGGAGCAATAGGGTGGTTGTGATGGGAGATTTTAACTTCCCCAACATTGAATGGGACTCATGTAGTGTTGGAGGCGTAGACGGAGCAGAATTTGTAAGGAGCATCCAGGAGAGTTTTTTAGAGCAGTATGTAAATAGTCCAACTCGGGAAGGGGCCATACTGGACCTGGTATTGGGGAATGATCCCGGCCAGGTGGTTGATGTTTCAGTCGGTGATTACTTTGGGAATAGCGATCACAATTCCATAAGTTTTAGAATACTCATGGACAAAGACGAGAGTGGTCCTAAAGGAAGAGTGCTAAATTGGGGAAAGGCCAACTATAACAAAATTCGGCAGGAGCTCGGGAATGTGGATTGGGAGCAGCTGTTTAAGGGTAAATCCACATTTGAAATGTGGGAGTCTTTTAAGGAAAGGTTGATTAGAGTGCAGGACAGACATGTTCTTGTTAAAATGAGAGATAGAAATGGCAAGATTAGGGAACCATGGATGACGGGTGGAATTGTGAGACGAGCTAAAATGAAAAAGGAAGCAGACATAAGATCGAGGCAACTCAAAACTGATGAAGCTTTGGAGGAATATCAGGAAAGTAGGACAAATCTCAAACGCGCAATAAAGAGGGCTAAAAGGGGTCATGAAATATCTTTGGCTAACAGGGTGAAGGATCACCCCAAAGTCTTTTTATTCGTATATAAGGAGCAAGAGGGTAACTAGAGAAAGGATTGGCCCACTCAAAGACAAAAGAGGGAATTTATGCGTGGAGTCAGAGGAAATGGGTGAGATTCTTAATGAGTACATTGCATCGGTATTCACAAAGGAGAGGGACATGATGGATGTTGAGGCTAGGGATGGATGTTTAAATACTCTAGGTCATGTCGGCATAAGGAAGGGGGAGGTTTTGGGTATTCTAAAAGACATTAAGGTGGACAAGTCCCCAGGACCGGATGGGATCTATCCCAGGTTGCTGAGGGAAACGAAGGATGAAATAGCTGGGGCCTTAACAGATATCTTTGCAGCATCCTTGAGCACGGGTGAGGTCCCGGAGGACTGGAGAATTGCTAATGTTGTCCCTTTGTTTAAGAAGGGTAGCAGGGATAATCCAGGGAATTATAGACCTGTGAGCTTGACGTCAGTGGTAGGCAAACTGTTGGAGAAGATACTGAGGGATAGGATCTATTCACATTTGGCAGAAAATAGACTTATCAGTGATAGACAGCATGGTTTTGTGCGGGGAAGGTCATGTCTTACAAACCTAATAGAATTCTTTGAGGAAGTGACAAAGTTAATTGGTGAGGGAAGGGCTGTAGATGTCATATACATGGACTTCAGTAAAGCATTTGATACAGTTTCCCATGGCAGGTTGATGGAAAAAGTGAAGTCGTATGGGGTTCAGGGTGTACTAGCTAGATGGATAAAGAACTGGCTGGGCAACAGGAGACAGAGAGTAGTGGTGGAAGGGAGTGTCTCAAAATGGAGAAAGGTGACTAGTGGTGTTCCACAGGGATCCGTGCTCGGACCACTGTTGTTTGTGATATACATAAATGATCTGGACGAAGGTATAAGTGTATAAGTGGTCTGATGAGCAAGTTTGCAGATGATACTAACATTGGTGGAGTTTCAGATAGCGAGGCGGACTGTCAGAGAATACAGCAAAATATAGATAGATTGGAGAGTTGGGCAGAGAAATGGCAGATGGAGTTCAATTCAGGCAAATGCGAGGTGATGCATTTTGGAAGATCTAACTCAAGACCAGAATATATGGTCAATGGAAGAGTCCTGGGGAAAATTGATGTACAGAGAGATCTGGGAGTTCAGGTCCATTGTACCCTGAAGGTGGCAACGCAGGTTGATAGAGTGGTCAAGAAGGCATACAGCATGCTTGCCTTAATCGGACGGGGTATTGAGTACAAGAGTCGGCAAGTCATGTTACAGTTATATAGGACTTTGGTTCGGCCACATTTGGAATACTGCGTGCAGTTCTGGTCGCCACATTACCAGAAGGATGTGGATGCTTTAGAGAGGGTGCAGAGGAGGTTCACCAGGATGTTGCCTGGTATGGAGGGTGCTAGCTATGAAGAAAGGTTGAGTAGATTAGGATTGTTTTCGTTGGAAAGACGGAGGTTGAGGGGGGACCTGATTGAGGTCTACAAAATTATGAGAGGTATGGACAGGGTGGATAGCAACAAGCTTTTTCCAAGAGTGGGGGTGTCAGTTACAAGGGGTCACGATTTCAAGGTGAGAGGGGGAAAGTTTAAGGGAGATGTGCGTGGAAAGTTTTTTTACGCAGAGGGTGGTGGGTGCCTGGAATGGTTTGCCAGCGGAGGTGGTAGAGGCGGGCACGATAGCATCATTTAAGATGCATCTAGACAGTTATATGAATGAGCGGGGAACAGAGGGAAGTAGATCTTGGAAAATAGGCGACAGGTTTAGGTAAAGGATCTGGATCGGCGCAGGCTGGGAGGGCCGAAGGGCCTGTTCCTGTGCTGTAATTTTCTTTGTTCTTTGTACCCACATCACATTAAATAATAATGGGCAAAAATAGGAATATGGGGTCCCACTGGCCGTGCAACTCCTGCTAAATATGGGGTCCCACTGGCCGTGCAACTCCTGCTAAATATGGGGTCCCACTGGCCGTGCACCTGCTAAAGGGTTTCTGGGGTGTGGGATGGCTTCATTGGGAATTTCCATTAACAGTGGGGAGAATTCTGCCGTCAGCAACAATACTCCACCTCCTACGGCCGAGAAACAGGCAACTGGGAGGCGGAGAATGTATAGTTAGGGTTTCAGGAAGGCTGTGGTGTCAGGACTCAGGGATGTGGGAGCAAGGTCCATGGGGTGGGAACTGAAATTATTATGTAAAATATGTATGTCTGGGGATTTTGAAGCAGACAGTAACTCAAGGCCTTTAGAAAATCTATCGCTCACTGTTTATATTAGTTACCAGCTGACACCATACAGGTTGCACACATGAAGCTTACCTCACCACTTTCACCATGTTGGGTTTGTAATCCTGCAACATGTTCAGCAGAGTTTGCATTGTTTTACCCGTATCAATTATATCCTGTGAACAAAGGGAGTTTATCACCTTCACAGAAAGCTGTGTGCTCCAGCGCTCCCCCCCATGCCCAGCGCTCCCCCCGTGCCCAGCGCTCCCCCCGTGCCCAGCGCACCGCGCAGCGCTCCCCCCGTGCCCAGCGCTCCCCCCGTGCCCAGCGCTCCCCCCGTGCCCAGTGCTCCCCCCATGCCCAGCGCACCGCGCAGCGCTCCCCCATGCCCAGCGCTCCCCCCATGCCCAGCGCTCCCCCCATGCCCAGTGCACCGTGCAGTGCTCCCCCCATGCCCAGCGCACCATGCAGCGCTCCCCCCGTGCCCAGCGCTCCCCCCGTGCCCAGCGCTCCCCCCATGCCCAGCGCTCCCCCCATGCCCAGCGCTCCCCCATGCCCAGCGCTCCCCCCGTGCCCAGCGCTCCCCCCGTGCCCAGCGCTCCCCCCGTGCCCAGCGCACCGTGCAGCGTGCCGTGCTCTCCCAACCTCAAGCACTAGCGCTCCCACATGAGCTACCCATTCTCCTGCTACTTCTTAGTTATCTGCAGACTTATACAATCCCCATAAACTTCAGCTCATCTGAAACTTGCAGCAAGTTCGGATATTGGCAGCAATGTATCATTCACCCACTCTGAGGCTACAGTAGCTCACAACACTTCATAGTTAAAGTTGGCATTCTCATGTTTAAATCTCTCCAATGCTTCGCCATTCTTAATTCTTCCAGCCATTGATAATCCTGGTCCTGTGACCCCACATTCACCCTCCTGCCCACCATTGGCAGCCGAGGCCATCAACTCTGGAAATTCCGCCAAAAACCTCTCCTTTTAGAAGACAAATCTTAAAAAAGACCGTGACCAAGCTTTTTGGCCACTTGTCAAATCGAATTATAATTTTTATTATTTTTTTCAATTTAGAGTACCCAATTGATTGTTCTTTTCAATTAAGGGGCAATTTAGCGGCCAATCCACCTACCCAGCACATCTTTGGGTTGTGGGGCAAAACCCACGCAGACACGGGGAGAATGTGCAAACTCCACACGGACAGTGACCCAGAGCCGGGATCGAACCTGGGACCTCGGCGCCGTGAGGCTGCAGGGCTAACCCACTACGCCACCGTGCTGCCCCAATCAAGTTAAAAGGTAGTTTCCGCTGGGGAATTTTCTCAGGAGATGCACAATGAGAACAGTCAATGGTTACATTAATTTTTAAAATTCAATAGATTTTGCTGAAATGGATCCTGAGGGGCTCTGGAAATTAAAGTCTGGAAGATCGGTTGAAAAAAGAAAAGGAAGCATGTGGGGGTGTAAACAGTCGGAAGCCCGTCAGGGTGTACACAGTCGGAAGCCCGTCGGGGTGTACAGTCGGAAGCCCGTCAGGGTGTACACAGTCGGAAGCCCGTCAGGGTGTACACAGTCGGAAGCCCGTCAGGGTGTACAGTCGGAAGCCCGTCAGGGTGTACACAGTCGGAAGCCCGTTGTGGTGTACAGTCGGAAGCCCGTTGGGGTGTACAGTCGGAAGCCCGTCAGGGTGTACACAGTCGGAAGCCTGGCAGGGTGTACACAGTCGGAAGCCCGTCAGGGTGTACACAGTCGGAAGCCCGTTGGGGTGTACAGTCTGAAGCCCGGTAGAGTGTACACAGTCGGAAGCCCGGCAGAGTGTACACAGTCGGAAGCCTGGCAGAGTGTACACAGTCGGAAGCCCGTCAGGGTGTACACAGTCGGAAGCCTGTTGGGGTGTACACAGTCGGAAGCCTGTTGGGGTGTACACAGTCGGAAGCCTGGCAGAGTGTACACAGCTGGGAGCCCATTGGGGTGTGTAGAGCGGAAGCCTGTTGGGGTGTGTAGAGCGGAAGCCTGTTGGGGTGTGTAGAGCTGAAGCCTGTTGGGGTGTACAGTTGGAAGCCCATTGGGGTGTACACAGTCCGAGCTGCTGGTTAAGAACTCTTTGAGCTCAGTCACCTTTGGGTTTGATGTGCTGCTTTGAAATATTTAATTGTCCGTTCAAAATGTTCTAGAGGCTCGTGAACCTGCATTCCTTTCTCCAGTTCTAGAAACTGCCTCAAAGTAACCACCTGACCAACTAGAAGAGACTGATATCTCATGAGTAAATGTAGCGAAATTAGCAGGTGGGTGTTGGGACTTTCTCAAGGAGAGTGATGTTTTTAGCAATTTATGGGTCCCAAGTGCTTTGTCGTGTCTCACCTCAGTGGTGACGTCAAACCAACATTTCTCCAAACACACGATCTAGCCTTTCTTCAATCACCATCAAACACTCCTTTATTTTAAAAATCTATGAAATCTGCCCTTGCCTTCCTCTGCTCCACTGCAAATATCTCAGACATCTGCTCACATCTCTACTTTCATCCCTAGGTCCATCCTGGTGAATTTCCAGTGCAGTCTTTATGGCTTTAATGTTCTCTTAATAACGCAGTATCATAATTTCAAGAGAGCACAGATCACTAACACATGTCTGCACAATTACTCTGATCAATTCCTGCAGAATAACTTTCCCCAAGGAGAGAAAAAAATCTGCCAGATACAAGAGAGATTTCCAGTTTAGACTATTTTGCCTGATTAACGTAGAAACCAGGATGGAACAGAGTTCAAAAAATGTATAATGTTAAGGGAGAAGCCAGCTATCTTGGGAAAGGACTATAAATGTGCAGAAATGCCAGACTAGGTGGACATATAAACACAAAATAATCAATGGCACAATTCAGAACATTAACATAAACTTAAAATAAAAAAGACTGACCTCAACGATTAATACATTCTGTCTCCCAGAGATGCGAGATGGGGGAGAAAATGAAAAATGTTTAAATGTTGAACATTCTATTGCATCATACACAATGTCACAGAAACTGACAGTCCTCTGCAGGACAAGATGCTTATAAAATATACAGTAGCTTTCTTGGCAATTACAGGGTGTAAATCATCATTTCCCAAATTCTAATTTATCTGATATATTATCAACATCTAACAAATCCAACAAATGAGGCTGAATTCCGTGTTTTTAAAATTTATTTCATGGGTTGTACACATCGCTAGGCCAGCATTTATTCCCCATCGCTAATTGCCCCTTGAGAAGGTGGTGGTGAGCTGCCTTCTTGAAATGCTGCAGTCTGTGCCCACTGTATTGTTAGGGAGAGAGTTCCAGGATGTTGCCCCAGCGACAGTGAAGGAACGGCGATATATTTCCAAGTTGGGGTGGTGAGTGACTTGGAAGGGGGAGCAATCAAGCGGGCTGCTTTGTCCTGGATGGTGTTGAGCTTCTTGAGTGTTGTTGGAGCTGCGCTCATCCAGGCAAGTGGAGAGTATTCCATAAGGGCAGCACGGTAGCATTGTGGATAGCACAATTGCTTCACAGTTCCAGGGTCCCAAGTTCGATTTCGACTTGGGTCACTGTCTGTGTGGAGTCTGCACATCCTCCCCGTGTGTGCGTGGGTTTCCTCCGGGTGCTCCGGTTTCCTCCCACAGTCCAAAGATGTGCAGGTTGGGTAATTGGCCATGAAAAATTGTCCAAAATTCTATGATTAACCTAGGACAAAAGTTCGGCGCAACATCGTGGGCCGAAGGGCCTGTTCTGTGCTGTATTTCTCTATCTATCTATCACACTCCTGACTTTTGCCTTGTAGATGGTGGCCAGGCTTTGGGGGGTCAGGAGGTGAGTTACTTGCCGTAAGATTCCTAACCTCTGACCTGCCCTGGTAGCCTCAGTACTAATGTGGCTGGGTTCAGTTCAGTTTCTTATTTTTCTTTGTTAAATTTAGAGTACCCAATTATTTTTTTTCCAATTAAGAGGCAATTTAGTATGTCCAATCCACCTAACCTGCACATCTTTGGGTTGTGGGGGTGAAACCCACGCAGACATGGGGAGAATGTGAAAATTCCACATGGACAGTGATCCAGGGCTGGGATCGAACCGGGGACGTCAGCGCCGTGAGGCAACAATGCTAATCACTGCACCACCGTACTGCCCCAGTTCAGTTTCTGATCAATGGTAACCCCCCCAGGATGCCGACTGTGGGGGACTCAGCGATGGTAATGTCATTGAAAGTTAAGGGGCGGTGGTTCGATTCTCTTTTGTTGGAGATGGTCATTGCCTGGCACTTGTGTTGTCTAAATGTTATTTGCCACTTGTCAGCCCATTAGAAAGCAACTTGTTAAAAAATCAAGTTTAATTATCCCGGCACTTTGTGTCTGACCACCAAGAAAAGCAGCAAATGAATGAAACTCATCTGATAGTTAAAAAAAAGGTGGCCTGAGTTTGATCAAGAAATTCTGTACATTCCCATCCCACCCCCCCCCCCCCCCCCGCCCAAATTCCCCACCCTCTACCTGTACCCCCACCCCCAAACCCTCTTCCACCATTGCCTGCACTCTGCCTATCCCTCTCTGGCTCAGCACTGTGGCATCATCCTCTAGCTTTGCCAACCTGTTCCGCAATGAGTATTACCGCTATTGTCACACCTTGCCCGTTAAGGTTGAAAGGTCGTCTCCTCCGATCACCTTGATCTCCCCTGTTGACTGCTCATTCTGCAATTTAAAAACAAATCAATTTACTTTACTTTGCATTCAGATATCAGTTTAATCCAATTAACTTAAAGCACAGAACCAATTGATTTGATCAGAGAATGATTGCAATTTAAGGATCGTAAATAATTGTAATGTCTCATATTGGTTATAATAACATTTTAAAAAGTCGATTTGATATCTCTGCCAGTTATCAGAACCAAATCAGTTTCAGGTCAAAGCAAATTTCTGCGGATACTAGAATCTGAAACAGAAAATACTGGACAATATTTTGGCTGGTCTGACAGCCTCTGTGGAGAGAGGAGGGAGCCAACGTTTCCAGTCTGGATGACACGGCAGCTTTAACAGAGTCATCCAGACTCAAAACCCTTTTCTCTCCACAGATACTGTCAGACCTGCTAAGATTGTCCAGTATTTTATGTTCAGATTACAGGAAAGATAGAGTCTGTCCAACCTGGCGTACAACAGGAGGGTACAGTGTGGCCTCCCCCTCCCTATCCATTCAACTTCCCCCTCCCTATCTATGCAACCTCCTCGAGCCCACAACCCTCCAAGATGCGCTCCACTAATTCTGGTCTCTTATACATTCCCAATCATAACTGCGCCATCATTCGTGGCCATGCTTTCAGTTTCCTGGGCCCCCGGGTCTGGAATTCTCTCCTCTACGTTGCTGACGCTCTTGCGTTCTTGTTCTTTACAGAATATCTCTTTGACCAAGTTTTTGATCAAGCAGCATACCCCCTCAGATGCTTGAAATAGGCAGAGTACGGAGATTACTGACTGTACTCAATCAGTCAGCGCTTGCACATAATGAGAGATGTGATTTTGCGATTGGACAGTACTTGCTGAACATTCCCGAGTGGCTAAGAGTTACACGAACAATCAATGTACGATTATCAGTTAGGCTCACAACGTATCTCATTTACACGTGCTAGAACCTCCACATATTCACACGCAGTGCCCTGCCCTCTGCAGGCAAAGAAACATGTCCAGGCATTGCACCTTTTTTTGAATTTAAAAAACCTGGGGGTAACAGTTCCCTGGTGCATTTGCCATGGTAACACCTCACCCAATCAAACTTGTTAACCAATCAACATCCCTTTTCTCTTGCAGTATAAATTGTTGTAACTGGCCTGACGAGTTTACAACAAAAAGTTTCAACAGCTTCTCCCTTTTCAGCAAAGCTAGTTCTGTCCCACCTCGTTCTGTCCCACCTCGTTCTGTCCCACCTCGTTCTGTCCCACCTCGTTCTGTCCCACCTCGTTCTGTCCCACCTCGTTCTGTCCCACCTCGTTCTGTCCCACCTCGTTCTGTCCCACCTCGTTCTGTCCCACCTCGTTCTGTCCCACCTCGTTCTGTCCCACCTGGTGACGATTCAACACTTGGTTAAAAATCCTTACACAGAACAGAGGTGGTTTTGGCATTGGACGCCGGGAAAGCGTTTCACCGGGTAGAATTGATGGTAGTTCTAGAGCGGTTTGGAATTGAACCCAGATTTGTGGACTGGGTAAAGCTATTATATAAAGAGCCGAGGGCCAGTATTCACACAAATAACATCAGCTCGGAATACTTTCCTCTCCACCGTGGGACTCGGCAGGGATGTCCTATGTCCCCCCTGCTGTTTGCACTCGCGATTGAGTCATTGGCCATCGCATTAAATAGTTTGGGGGTATGGAAAGGGATAGTGCGGTGGGGAGGACAGAGTTATTATATGAGTCGGAACCAAGTGTGTCAATAGGGGGAATACTGTGGAGCTGCTTCGGGTGTTTGAGTCTTTCTCAGGGTACAAATTAAATCGAGACAAGAGTGAATATTTTGTGGTGTCTCGGCCAGGGGTGGGGGGGTTTGTCATTCCATAGGGCAGGGTCTCACTTTAGATACCTGGGGGTGCAGGTTGCTCGAGATTGGGGGGGCTCCATAGGTAAAACATTTCTAGTTTGGTGGGGAGTGAAAGCTGATCTGGCAAGGTGGGATGGTCTCCCTCTGTCACAGGCGGTCGGGTACAGGCAGTTAAAATGAATGTGTTGCCACGATTTCTGTTTATTTTTCAATGTCTGCCGATTTTCCTACCAAAGGCCTTTTTTTTTAAAGAGAGATTGAAGGAATGATTACCTCGTTCATATGGGGAGGGAAGGTGGCCAGAATTAGAAAATTGCTACTACAGAGGAAGGCAGGCAGGGGGTTTGGGTCTTCCGAACCTGATGTATTATTATTGGGCAGCGAATGTGGAGAAGGTGCGGAGCTGGGTCAGAGGGGTTGATTCCCAATTGGTCAGAATGGAACAAAGAAAGTTACAGCACAGCAACAGGCCCTTCGGCCCACCCAGCCTGCGCCGATCCAGATCCTTTATCTAAACCTGTTGCCTATTTTCCAAGGATCTACTTCTCTCTGTTCCCCGCCCGTTCATATAACTGTCCAGATGCATCTTAAATGATGCCATCGTGCCCGCCTCTACCACCTCCGCTGGCAAAGCGTTCCAGGCACCCACCACCCTCTGGTAAAAAACTTTCCACGCACATCTCCCTTAAACTTTCCCCCTCTCACCTTGAAATCGTGACTCCTTGTAATTGACACCCCCACTCTTGGAAAAAGCTTGTTGCTATCCACCCTGTCCATACCTCTCAATTTTGTAGACCTCAATAAGGTTCCCCCTCAACCCCCGTCTTTCCAACGAAAACAATCCTAATCTACTCAACCTTTCTTCATAGCTAGCACCCTCCATACCAGGCAACATCCTGGTGAACCTCTTCTGCACCCTCTCCAAAGCATCCACATCCTTCTGGTAATGTGGCGACCAGAACTGCACGCAGTATTCCAAATGTGGCCTAACCAAAGTCCTATACAACTGTAACATGACTTGCCGACTCTTGTACTCAATACCCCGTCCGATAAAGGCAAGCATGCTGTATGCCTTCTTGACCACTCTATCGACCTGCGTTGCCACCTTCAGGGTACAATGGACCTGAACTCCCAGATCTCTCTGTACATCAATTTTCCCCAGGACTCTTCCATTGACCATATAGTCTGCTCGAGTTAGATCTTCCAAAATGCATCACCTCGCATTTGCCTGGATTGAACTCCATCTGCCATTTCTCTGCCCAACTCTCCAATCTATCTATATTTTGCTGTATTCTCTGACAGTCCTCCTCGCTATCTGCAACTCCACCAATCTTAGTATCATCTGCAAACATGCTCATCAGACCATTTATACCTTTGTCCAGATCATTTATGTATATCACAAACAGTGGTCCGAGCACAGATCCCTGTGGAACACCACTAGTCACCTTTCTCCATTTTGAGACACTCCCTTCCACCACTACTCTCTGTCTCCTGTTGCCCAGCCAGTTCTTTATCCATCGAGCTAGTACACCCTGAACCCCATACGATTTCACTTTTTCCATCAACCTGCCATGGGAAACTTTATCAAACGCCTTACTGAAGTCCATGTATATGACATCTACAGCCCTTCCCTCATCAATTAACTTTGTCACTTCCTCAAAGAATTCTATTAGGTTTGTAAGACATGACCTTCCCTGCACAAAACCATGCTGCCTATCACTGGTAAGTCTATTTTCTTCCAAATGTGAATAGATCCTATCCCTCAGTATCTTCTCCAACAGTTTGCCTACCACTGGCGTCAAGCTCACAGGTCTATAATTCCCTGGATTATCCCTGCTACCCTTCTTAAACAAAGGGACAACATTAGCAATTCTCCAGTACTCCGGGACCTCACCCGTGCTCAAGGATGCTGCAAAGATATCTGTTAAGGCCCCAGCTATTTCATCCTTCGCTTCCCTCAGCAACCTGGGATAGATCCCATCCGGTCCTGGGGACTTGTCTACCTTAATGCCTTTTAGAATACCCAAAACCTCCTCCTTCCTTATGCCGACATGACCTAGAGCAGGGGTGGGCAAACTTTTCCGTGCAAGGGCCACATTCAGAAATTCACAATTTTAAAGGGCCGCATAGTATGTTAAGTAAAATAATTAATATTTAAAATAGCCAAAATAAAAGGTTTTTAAAGAAAAAAAAAAGCAATTAATTTTTATTAATTAATATTTTAAAGTAGAAACTTCACATGAAACACATGTTGTGCCGAGCAATGATCACCCTACTCAAGTCAACGTATCCACCCTACACCAGTAACCCAACAGCCCCCCCCCCATTAACCTTATTTTTATTTTATTTTTTATGACTTGATCTTGGTGGGCCGCATAAAGATCTTTGGCGGGCCATAGTTTGCCCACCCCTGACCTAGAGTATTTAAACATCCGTCCCTAGCCTCAACATCCATCATGTCCCTCTCCTTGGTGAATACCGATGTAAAGTACTCATTAAGAATCTCACCCATTTCCTCTGACTCCACGCATAAATTCCCTCTTTTGTCTTTGAGTGGGCCAATCCTTTCTCTAGTTACCCTCTTGCTCCTTATATACGAATAAAAGGCTTTGGGATTTTCCTTAACCCTGTTAGCCAAAGATATTTCATGACCCCTTTTAGCCCTCTTTATTGCGTGTTTGAGATTTGTCCTACTTTCCCAATATTCCTCCAAAGCTTCATCAGTTTTGAGTCGCCTCGATCTTATGTATGCTTCCTTTTTCATCTTAGCTAGTCTCTCAATTCCACCCGTCATCCATGGTTCCCTAATCTTGCCATTTCTATCCCTCATTTTCACAGGGACATGTCTGTCCTGCACTCTAATTAACCTTTCCTTAAAAGACTCCCACATTTCAAATGTGGATTTACCCTTAAACAGCTGCTCCCAATCCACATTCCCGAGCTCCTGCAGAATTTTGTTATAGTTGGCCGTTCCCCAATTTAGCACTCTTCCTTTAGGACCACTCTCATCTTTGTCCATGAGTATTCTAAAACATATGGAATTGTGATCGCTATTCCCAAAGTAATCACCGACTGAAACGTCAACCACCTGGCCGGGATCATTCCCCAATACCAGGTCCAGTATGGCCCCTTCCCAAGTTGGACTATTTACATACTGTTCTAAAAAACTCTCCTGGATGCTCCTTACAAATTCTGCTCCATCTACGCTTCCAACACTACATGAGTCCCATTCAATGTTGGGGAAGTTAAAATCTCTATTTGTACCTCTACTTCACACTCGATTTTGGGAGGCCTATAGTAAAGTTCCAACAATGTTACTGCACCCTTCCTATTTCTTAGCTCTATCCGTATTGCCTCAGTGCTCGAATCCTCCGTCGTGCCCTCCTTAATCACAGCTGTGATATCATCTCTGACCAGTAATGCAACTCCTCCACCCCTTTTACCTCCCTCCCTATCCCTCCTGAAGTATCTATACCCTGGGATATTTAGTTGCCAGTCTTGCCCATCCTTCAACCAAGTCTCAGTAATCATATTCCCAGGTACTAATCCAAGCCCTAAATTCATCTGCCTTACCTGCTACACTTCTCGCATTAAAACAAATGCACCTCAGACCACCTGTCCCTTTGCGATCATCATCGCTTCCCTGTCTACTCTTCCCCTTAGTCACATTGAGTTTATTATCCAGTACCTTACTGGCTTTAGTTGCTGCTTCTTTACTGACCTCTAACTTCCTAATAAGGTTCCCATCCCCCTGCCACATTAGTTTAAAACCTCCCCAAAAGTGTTAGCAAAAACACCCCCGAGGACATTGGTCCCAGTCCTGCCCAGGTGTAGACCATTCGATTTGTAATGGTCCCACCGCCCCCAGAACCGGTTCCAATGTCCCAAAAATCTGAACCCCTCCTGCACCATCTCTCAAGCCACGTATTCATTCTGACTATTCTTAAATTTCTACTCTGACTGTTTCGTGGCACTGGTAGCAATCCTGAGATTACTACCTTTGAGGTCCTACTTTTTAACTTATCTGGGATAGATCCCATCCGGTCCTGGGGACTTGTCCACCTTAATGCATTTTAGAATACCCAAAACCTCCCCCTTCCTTATGCCGACATTACCTAGAGTATTTAAACATCCATCCCTAGCCTCAACCTCCGTCATGTCCCTCTCCTTGGTGAATACCGATGCAAAGTACTCATTAAGAATCTCACTCATTTCCTCTGACTTCACGCATAAATTCCCTCTTTTGTCTTTGAGTGGGCCAATCCTTTCTCTAGTTACCCTCTTGCTCCTTATATATGAATACGAGGAGGAGAGTTTGGGTAGGGGGTCGGGATTGAAGGCGTGAGCGACAGCGCCGCTCCTAACGGCCCCGGGGAAAAACTCAGGGAGTCCGGTATTAATAGCTTTGTTGAGAATTTGGAGGCAGTTTCGACAGAACTTCGGGTTGGGGGCAGGGTCAAGGGAAATGCTGATTCGGGGAACCGTAGATTTGAGCCAGGAAAATGGTATGCAAATGTTCGGAGATGGGAGGAGAAAGGAATTAGGACACAAAAAGATGTTTCTTGGGGTTGTTTTATGGGATTGAAGGAACTCGGCGCCAAGTATGGGCTGGACCTGGGGGAAATATTTAGATACATGCAGGTTCGAGACTTTGCCAGAAAAATACAGAGCTTCCCAGTAGAGACGGCTTCCACATTGCTGGAGGAGATGCTGACGACAGGGGGACTGGAGAAGGGGGTAGTGTCAGCGCTTTATGGGACTATTTTGGAGGAGGAGAAGGCGCCGCTAGAAGGGATCAAGGCAAAGTGGGAGTAAGAGTTGGGAGAGGGTATGGAGGAGGGGTTCTGGTGTGAGGTGCTCCGGAGGGTGAACGCCTCCACCTCGTGTGCGAGGTTGAGGCTGATACAGCTGAAGATGGTATATAGAGCGCACCTTACAAGGGCGAGGATGAGCCGGCTCTTTGAGGGGGTAGAAGGTGTGTTTGAGCGTTGCCGGGGGGGCCCTCAAATCACGATCGTATGTTTTGGTCCTGTCCAAAGCTGGAGGATTACTGGAAGGAGGTTTTTAGAGTAATCTCTAAAGTGGTGCACGTGAAACTGGACCCGGGCCCTCGCGAGGCCATATTTGGGGTGTCGGACCAGCTGGGGTTGGAAACGGGCGTGGAGGCAGATGTTGTAGCCTTCGCCTCGTTGATCGCCCGAAGGCGGATCCTGTTAGGGTGGAGAGCACCTGTGCCCTGGCGTGGCGGGGGGACCTGATGGAATTCTTAACATTTGAAAAAGTCAAATTTGAACTGAGGGGAAGGATGGAGGGGTTCTACATTTCATGGGCGTTATTCATTATGTACTTTCGAGAATGGGATCACATCGAACATTAGGGGGGTTGGGGGTAGGGTGATTATGGGTGATTCCTGATTCCTCTTTGTCATTTGTTTATCTGAACATGCGGGCCAATGTCTGGGGGTTTAGTGGGAGGATGGGATAGTTGTTATTGATATGGGGATTGACATTGCATTTGTTACTGATTATTGTGTATTGTTGGGTGTAAATTTGGGAGAAAATGTGAAAAAGGAGAATAAAAAAATCTTTTAAAAAAAAAATCCTTACACAGTAGCTCTTCAAGCGGATGAAGTCCACCGTCATTGGGATTGACTGGTCACTGTTTCGATTCAAAGCTTTAATATAGTCTAAAAGGTCAGCAAAAAACTTATAGCCACCCTTCAGTACACAGAGGGCGACGATGTGATGATTTCCCATGGCTTTCATTATGTCCCTTGCCAAACGCTCAGTTCTGTGGACAGAGAAAGAAATATTCACTCACATCTTTCTGAAATGGTCTAAAACTGGTTCATGAAAAACCAGCACAAAGACAATGGAATCAGTTGATTCGTTTCCTTTAGTTCCATGCTAAAATGTAGCATTTTACATCGACAAATGAATAGTTCCTCTCCTCATAACCAAAATTGGCAGCTCCAAACAAAGTCATGAATGACACTGTCTGAAATCAACTCCTAATTCATCCATTTCTAGTGAATGATTTCAAAGGAAAAAAACGGCAGCAGTTAAAAAGAACAGAAAGATGCCATTTAACACTGAACGGCCCAGAATGGTTACAGCCCAGGTGACCATTCAGCCCGTCCTGTCTGTGACATTTCACCCAGTGCCTTTTCTCCACAGCCCCACAAATATTCTTCAGCCAATTTTCTTTTGAAAGTAATGATTGAATCTGCCTGCAGCAAATTCTCTGGCATTGCTTCCCAGATCCGAACCAGCTGCTTTGGAACAAAACATTTTTTCTTTTGGCCATTTACCTTAATAGTGTCGGCTGGTTCTTGATCCTTTGGGCAATGGGGACAGTTCATTCAAATCTATTCTGTCCAAATACCTCAATGATTTAGAAAACCTCCAACAAGTCTTCTCTCAACCTGGTCTTATCCCAAAACAACCTCAACTTCTTTAATCTATCATCATAATTAGGGAATTACCTACCTAACAAGAACATAATTTAGAGTACCCAATTATTTTTTCCCAATTAAGGGGCAATTTAGCGAAGCCAATCCACCAAACCTGCTCATGTTTGGGTTGTGGGGGTTGTTGGAACCAACAATTCTACGGACACGTGCTTGTAGGATTAGAATAGCAGTTTTAATATACTTACAACAGAGCCAGCCTGTTAGCCGTTGAACTTTCGGTGAACTGGCCGGCTGACCCTGTGGCACTGATCTTTATACAGCAGCTCCCAGGGGAGGAGTCCTGGGCGGAGCCAAGGGAGAAGCCCAGTACAACTCTCTAGTATTCCCAGAGCTACTCCCCCTGGTGGTCAGGTAGTGCAACTGCACTTACAATATGGACACATATATATACAGATTATAATCCCATGTGAATCACATTCACCACAGGGGTGAGACCCACGCAGACACAGGGAGAATGTGCAAACTCCACACAGACAGTGAGCCGGGGCCGGGATCGGACATGGGTCCTCAGCGCCGTGAGGCAGCAATGCTACCCACTGCGCCACCCTCTTTGCATCATCTTTGACCACAGGCGAGGTTCCAGAGGACTGGAGAATAGCCAATGCTGTCCCTTTGTTTAAGAAGGGAAGCAGGGACAATCCAGGTAATTATAGGTCAGTGAGCCTGACATCAGTGGGGTTGAAGCTGTTGAAGAAGAAACTGAGGGACAGGATTTATTCACATCTGACTCATAGAATGTACAGTGCAGAAGGAATCTGGAAGCGAATAGACTCATTAGTGACAGGCAACATGGTTTTGTACGGGGTCGGTCATGTCTTACCAACTTGCTAGAGTTTTTTGAGGAGGTGACAAATTAATTGATGAGGGAAAGGCTGTGGATGTCGTCTATTTGGATTTTAGTAAGGCCTTTGACAAGGTCCCTGATGGCAGACTGGTACAAAAGGTAAAGTCGCATGGGATTTGGAGTGTTCTAGCTAGATGGATAAAGAACTGGCTTGGCAACAGGAGACAGAGAGTAACAGTGGAAGGGAGTTTTTCAGAGTGGAGATCTGTAACGAGTGGTGTTCCACTGGGACTACTATTATCTGATCTGAAGGAACATGTAGATGGTCTGATTAGCAAGTTTGCAGATGACACTAAGATTGGTGGAGTTGCAGATGGTGAAGGGGACTGACAGTGAATACAGCAGAATACAGATAGATTGGAGAGTTGGGCAGAGAAATGGCAGATGAGTTCAATCCCGACAAATACGAGGTGATGCATTTTGGAAGATCCAATTCAGGTGTGAATTATACGGTAAATGGCAGAACCCTTCAAAGCATTGACATACAGAGGGATCTGGGCGGTCAGGTCCATTGTTCCATGAAAGGCAATGCAGATGGATAAGTTGGTCAAGAATGCATACAGCATGTTTGCCTTCATCAGCCAGGGCACTGAGTACAAGAGTTGGCAGGTCATGTTACAGTTGTATAAAACTTTAGTTAGGCCACATTTGGAATATTGCGTGCAGTTCTGGTTGCCTCACTACCAGAAGGATGTGGAGGCTTTGGAGAGAGCGCAAAGAAGGTTTACCAAGATGTTGCCTAGTTTGGAGGGTGTTGGCTATGAGGAGAGGTTGAATAAACTCGGATTGTTTGGAAAGTCAGAGGCTGAGGGGAGACCTGAGTTTACAAAATTACGAGAGGTATTGACAGGGTGAATGAAGCTTTTTCCAAGGTGAAAGGCTCAATTACAAGGGGGGTACAGGGTCAAGGTGAGAGGGGGAAAGTTCAGGGGAGATGTGCGGGGGAAGTTTTTCACGCAGAGAGTGGTAGAGTCAGACACGATAGCAATGTTTAAGATGCATCTTGATGGGGCAGCACGGTGGCTCAGTGGTTAGCCCTGTTGCCTCACGGCGCCGAGGTGCCAGGTTCGATCCCGGCTCTGGGTCAGTGTCCGTGTGGAGTTTGCACATTCTCTCCGTGTCTGTGTGGGTTGGTCCACAGCCCAAAGATGTACAGGCTAGGTGGATTGGCCACGCTAAATTGCCCCTTAATTGGAAAAAATGAATTGGGTACTCTAAATTTTTTTTAAAAGATGCATCTCGATAGACACATGTAAGAGCGCGGAATGGAGATCATTTGGACAATTGGTAGTAGGTCTAAATGAGGAATCTAGATCGGCACAGACTTGTTGGGCCGAAAGGCCTGTTTCTCTGCTGTTCTTTGTCTCTCATATCTCCAATAGTCTGGGAAATGTTCATTAGGCCACTTGAATTTATAATAATAAAATAATTGGAAGAGTTTGAGGGGGCAATTTAATTATGGAGCCCTAGAGGCCAACTTAAACATGGGACAGGTGGATTAGAGAAGGATGAGAAGAGTTTAGTTTTACTCTTCCTGTTCCAAAAACTCACTCCCAAGGCTTTAGCCTGATGTTGAGTACGTGAATGTCAGTGCTGGCTATTGTAATTACTTTCCTTTTCTTTTTTTTAAAATAATTTTTATTGGAATTTTTTACAGAAAATATAAAAATATAACAACAAACAATAAAATGCAACAAACTACCCCATAACAACCGTGACACCCCCCAAACCGTATCAACACATGTATCAGATCCCCCCCCACCCCCAACAAGAGAACTTAACAATAAGTTAAAATTAAATAAACAAAATAAAATAAAATAAACAACACAGTCATCGTCCGACCCCCCCCCCCCCCCCCCGGGTTGCTGCTGCTACTGTCCCTGTGCCCTATCGTTAAGCCAGAAAGTCGAGGAAAGGTTGCCACCGCCTGAAGAACCCTTGTACCGATCCTCTCAGGGCGAATTTGACCTTCTCAAGCTTAATAAAACCCGCCATGTCATTGATCCAGGTCTCCACGCTTGGGGGCCTGGCGTCCTTCCAGTGTAGCAAGATCCTTCGCCGGGCTACTAGGGACGCAAAGGCCAGCACACCGGCCTCTTTCGCCTCCTGCACTCCCGGTTCCACCCCAACCCCAAAAATCGCGAGTCCCCATCGTGGCTTGACCCTGGATCCCACCACCCTTGACACCGTCCTCGCCACCCCCTTCCAGAACTCCTCCAGTGCCGGGCATGCCCAGAACATATGGGCATGGTTCGCTGGACTCCCCGAACATCTGACACACCTGTCTTCGCCCCCAAAGAACCTACTCATCCTCGTCCCAGTCATGTGGGCCCGGTGCAGCACCTTGAATTGGATGAGGCTAAGCCGCGCACACGAGGAGGAAGAATTAACCCTTTCCAGGGCATCAACCCATGTCCCGTCTTCGATCTGTTCCCCCAGTTCCCCCTCCCACTTAGTTTTCAGCTCCTCTACTGACGCCTCCTCCACCTCCTGCATAACCTTGTAGATATCGGATATCTTCCCCTCTCCGACCCAGACCCCTGAAAGCACCCTGTCCCTCACCCCCCTCGCGGGAAGCGCAGGGAATCCCTCCATCTGCCATCTAGCAAACGCCTTTACCTGCAGATACCTGAACATGTTTCCCGGGGGGAGCCCAAATTTCTCCTCCAACTCCCCCAGGTTCGCAAACCTCCCATCAATAAACAGGTCCCTCAGCTGTCTGATGCCCGCTCTGTGCCAACCCTGAAATCCCCCATCCATGTTCCCCGGGACGAACCTATGGTTCCCCCTTAACGGAGCCTCCATCGAGCCCCCCACTTCCCCCCTATGTCGCCTCCACTGCCCCCAAATCTTGAGGGTAGCCGCCACCACCGGACTCGCAGTATACCTCGTGGGAGGGAGCAGCCACGGCGCCGTTACCAGGGCCCCCAGGCTTGAATCCCCACAGGACGCTCTCTCCATCCGTTTCCATGCTGCCCCCTCCCCCTCCATCACCCACTTGCGCACCATCGACACATTGGCCGCCCAGTAATACCCCGAGAGATTGGGAAACGGCAGCCCCCCCCATCTCTACCCCGCTCCAAGAAGACCCTCTTCACCCTCGGGGTGCCATGCGCCCAAACAAAGCTCATAATGCTGCTGGTCACCCTTCTAAAAAAGGCCCTAGGGAGGAAGATGGGCAAACACTGGAAGAGGAACAAGAACCTCGGGAGAACCGTCATTTTGACGGACTGCACTCTACCTGCCAACGATAGCGGCACCATGTCCCACCTTTTAAATTCCTCCTCCATCTGTTCCACCAGTCTGGTGAAGTTAAGCTTATGGAGAGTCCCCCAACTCCTGGCCACCTGCACCCCCAGGTATCAAACCCTTCACTGCCCGGGAGCCTCCCAATTCCCTCCTCTTGATCTCCCGGGTGCACTACAAATACCTCGCTCTTGCCTAAATTTAGCTTATAGCCCGAGAAGCCCCCAAATTCCGCTAACAGCTCCATCACCCCCGGCATTCCGTACCAGCCTCCCCGGACAGGCGCCGGAATGTGGCGACTAGGGGCTTTTCACAGTAACTTCATTGAAGCCTACGCGTGACAATAAGCGATTTTCATTTCATTTTCATTTCATTCCCCCCTCTGGGTCCGCCACATACAACAGCAGATCGTCCGCATACAGCGATACCCGGTGTTCCTCCCCACCCAGCACCAGACCCCTCCATCTCCCTGACTCCCTCAACGCCATAGCCAGCGGTTCAATCGCCAGTGCAAAGAGCAAGGGGGACAGGGGACACCCCTGCCTGGTCCCACGATAGAGCCTAAAGTACTCCGATCTCCTTCCATTTGTAACTACACTCGCCATCGGAGCCGCGTAGAGCAGCCTCACCCATTTGATGAATCCCTCCCCAAATCCAAACCGTTCCAGCACCTCCCACAGGTACCCCCACTCAACTCTATCAAACGCTTTCTCTACGTCCAGCGCCACCACTATCTCCGCCTCCCCCTCCACTGCCGGCATCATTATAACATTTAGCAGTCTCCGCACATTCGTGTTGAGCTGCCGTCCCTTGACAAATCCTGTCTGATCCTCGTGTATCACCCCTGGCACACAGTCCTCTATCCTGGTGGCCAGGATCTTCGCCAGCAACTTAGCGTCTACATTGAGGAGCAAGATAGACCTGTATGATCCACACTGCAAGGGGTCCTTATCCAGCTTTAGGATCAAACAGATCAGTGCCCGCGACATCATCGGGGGCAAAGCCCCCCTCTCCCATGCCTCATTGAAGGCTCGCACCAACAGGGGACCCACCAGATCCGCATACTTTTTATAAAATTCCATCCGGGAACCCATCCGGCCCCGGCGCCTTACCTGACTGCATTTGTCCAATCCCCCTGACTAGCTCCTCCAGCTCTATCGGTGCCCCCAGCCCCTCTAGAACCCTTGGGAAACATAGCCTGTTCATGAAGCTCTCCATCCCCTCTCTCCCCATCGGAGGTTCCGACCGGTACAGTTCCTCGTAGAAGTCCCTAAAGACCCCCATTTACTTCTGTTCCCTTCTGCACTACATTCCCACCCCCATCCTTCACTCCACCAATTTCCCTAGCCGCATCTCGCCTGCGGAGCTGATGCGCCAACATCCTGCTCGCCTTCTCCCCATACTCATATACCGCGCCCTGCGCCCTCCTCCACTCTGTCTCCGCCTTTCTGGTGGTCAACAAGTCAAATTTGGCCTGCAAACTGCGCCGTTCCCCCAGCAACCCTTCCTCCGGTGCCTCCGCGTATCTCCTGTCCACATCCAGGAGCTCCCCCACCAGTCTCTCCCTCTCCTTCCTCTCCCTCCTTCC
This sequence comes from Scyliorhinus canicula, assembly GCF_902713615.1. Classification (NCBI taxonomy): domain Eukaryota; kingdom Metazoa; phylum Chordata; class Chondrichthyes; order Carcharhiniformes; family Scyliorhinidae; genus Scyliorhinus; species Scyliorhinus canicula. Next base: position 166,499 of record NC_052162.1, read on the forward strand.
CCTGTGGGCCCGGATGGAGATCAGCTCCCCCCGGATCACTGCTTTCAGAGCCTCCCAGACCATCCCCACCTGGACCTCCCCCGTATCATTGGTATCCAGATACCCCTCAATACTTCCCCGGACCCTCCTACACACCTCCTCATCAGCCAGCATCCCCACATCCAGGCGCCAGAGCGGGCGCTGGTCCCGCGCCTCCCCCATCTCCAGATCAACCCAGTGCAGAGCATGGTCTGAAATCGCTATGGCCGAATACTCGGCATCCTGCACCTTCGGGATCAATCCCCTGCTCAGGATGAAAAAATCTATTCGGGAATAAACCCTATGGACATGAGAGAAAAAGGAATACTCCCGCGCCCTCGGTCTCCTAAACCTCCAGGGATCCACGCCTCCCATCTGGTCCATGTATCCCCTCAGTACTTTGGCCGCCGCCGGTCTCCTACCCGTCCTTGAACTGGACCGGTCCAGTGTGGGATCCAGCACTGTGTTGAAATCTCCCCCCATGATCAGGCCCCCTGCCTCCAAGTCCGGGATGCGGCCCAACAAACGCCTCATGAAGCCGGCATCATCCCAATTCGGGGCATATACACTAACCAGCACCACCTTCTCTCCCTGCAGCCTACCCTTCACCATAATATATCTGCCCTCCTTGTCCGACACCACCTCAGCCACCTCGAACGCCACCCTCTTCCCCACCAGAATCGCCACCCCCCGGTTCTTTGCGCCCAATCCTGAGTGGAAAACCTGCCCCACCCACCCCTTCCTCAGACGAACCTGGTCCGCCACCTTCAAGTGGGTCTCCTGGAGCATAGCCACGTCCGCCTTCAACCCCCTCAGATGAGAAAATACCCTGGTTCTCTTAAGTGGCCCATTCAGCCCCCTCACGTTCCAGGTAATCAGCCGGATCAGAGGGCAACCCGCCCCCCTCCCCCGCCGGCTAGCCATAGCTTATCGAATGTTCGCCCCAGGCCAGCTCGCCCCGCCTGACCCGTTCCCCATGGCGATAATACCTCCCCTCTACCCCCCCGGCCCACACCAGCTCCTTCCTGGCCATTCCAGCAGCAACCCGGTATTCACCCCCCCCCCCCCCCCCCCCCCCAAGGCTAGGACCCCTCCTAGCCATGACGCACCCTCCATGGTACTTCCGTGAGTCAGCTGACTTCTGCTGACCCCGGCAGCTCCCGCCAAAGCCCATCCCCTCCCGGCATGGGGTCATCCCCCTCTTGCCACACCTCCTTGGCACCGCTTCAGTGCGGGAAAGAAGACCCGTAAAGGCCCCGCCCCCACCGCCAGCTCCGCCCCCCTGCCCCGCAGCACGGGAAACCAGAGGAAAGCCCGCGCTTTCACACTGCCACACCCCACCCTTCTGACGCAGTTCCCCCAAATCCAGTTTCACCCCAACCCCCAGCCACGTACAGAAGAGAACATATAAAACACAAACCCCCAACATTCCCCACCTAACCCACAACCATACCCAACAGACAAACCCACCCGTAAACAGAGCAAAAAGAAAACCAGCATACAAAACACACATGTCAAAGTTGAAAAAACAGCAACAACCATAGTATGTCCCCAGACCCTAGTTCGAGTCCAGCTTCTCCGCCTGTACAAAGGCCCACGCCTCCTCCGGGGACTCGAAGTAGTGGTGCCGGTCCTTGTATGTCACCCACAGGCGCGCAGGCTGCAGCATTCCAAACCTGACCTGCTTGGCATGCAGCACCGTCTTCGTCCGGTTGAACCCGGCCCGCCGCTTAGCCACCTCCGCACTCCAGTCCTGGTAGATTCTCACTACTGAATTCTCCCACTTGCTGCTCCTCTCTTTCTTGGCCCAGCGCAGCACACACTCCCGGTCACTGAATCGGTGGAACAGCACCGCCCGCGGGGGTTCATTTGCCTTAGGCCTCCTGGCCATCACTCTGTGAGCTCCCTCAAGCTCCAGGGGCAAATGGAAGGACCCCGCTCCCATCAACGAGCTCAGCATCGTGGTCACATACGCCGGGAGATCCGACCCCTCCAGCCCCTCCGCCAGGCCCAGGATCCTCAAATTCTTTCGCCTCGTGCGAACGTCCAGCTCCTCCAAGCGGTCTTGCCACTTTTTGTGAAGTGCCTCGTGCAACTCCACTTTCCCCACGAGGACCACGGCCCCCTCCTCCTGCTCAGCGGCCTGCTGCTGCAACTCCCGGATAGACACCTCCTGGGCCGCCTGGGTCCCAAGCAGCTTGTTGGTAGTTGCATTCAGGGAGTCCAGCAGCTCAGCCTTCAGCTCCGCAAAACAGCGCAGAAGAGAGGCTTGCTGCTCCTGCGCCCACTTCCACCAGTCCTCGGGTGTCCCGCCGGCCGCCATTTTGTCCTCCTTCCCCCGCTTTTCTTGGGGAGCTGCTGCGGCTTTTTCCTTCGTCCCACTCCGGGTAAGCACCATAAATTATGGGGAAAGCTGCTCTAGGCACCTTCCCCCACCGGGATGCGTAGAAACAGCGCCGTTTGGGGCCGTCAAATCGGCCCAAAAGTCCCTAAATAGCGGGAGCTGCCGAACGTGCGGCTTAGCTCCGCATAGCCACAACCGGAACTCACTACTTTCCTTTTCTAATTAATTTCTTGGCTTAAACATCAGCATTGACACATTCAAGCATTGCAGAATCAGGTCTTTAAGGAGGCATCACACACCCAGTATGTGCACACAGCACTCACATTTTACTGTTACGAGCACAGCATTCACATCTCTTTCCTCATCTTGCCTACGTGTTGTGTATTGGCACTTAAAACTGTTTGTGAAAGATACATATAAGTGACATCAGAATAAGAACATGGTGCCAGGAAAATACACTAAAATCTAAGATTGCAAATGAGTAGTTTGTGTCTGTGCCTCGGTGAAAATGTTGTGTCAGTGTTAGATACAGAAGCTGATACAAAAGTGGCCCAGAATAGCTAAATGTTATGACTAACTTTCCAGAAGCTCTCCATCAATGGTGTTTAACACTTCTAAAGATAGAGGCCACCAACCTGTCCATGATTAAACCATGAGGAATAAATACTCTCTCCAGGTCATTTGAGTAATGTTTAGGGATGCAAAACAGATCGAGGTCATAGCCTTGTTCATCATCGGTGATCTGTAAAAGAGAATCGTTGCAAAATTATTCCACTATCTTGCTGAACACACACACCTGGGACTCAACATATTCAAATCTACAGTACAAAGTCTGAGTTCTTCTGAAACAATTTGGTGACAGAAATGAACACTTCCTGCTCCTATGTGTCAGCTCAATGATTTCCTTCAAAACTAGTGTTGCAGTTTCCAGGGGCAAAATGGTATGGAAATTCCTGGAACCCCCTCCCTAACAGCACTGTGGGTGTACCTACACCTCAAGGACTGCTCCCCCGCCCGAGCTCCGCTCCCCCTCCCCCGGGTCCACCTCCATCCCCGGGTCACCCTCCCCCCGCTCCCCCCTCTCCCGCATCTATCATGTCCAGTCCTTTCAGAATTTTCTATGAGATCCCCCCTCATTTTTCTGAACTCGAGTGAGAACAATCCCAACCGACTCAATCTCTCAGGGACGCTACCCCAGTAATCAGTCTGGTAAACCTTTGCTGACCTCCCTCTAGAGCAAGAACATCCTTCCTCAGATAAGAAGACAAACAACTGCACACAATGCTCCAGGTGTGGCCTCACCAAGGCCCTGTATAATTGCAGCAGACATCCCTGCTCCTGTACTCTAATCCTCTCACAATGAAGGCCAGCATACCACTTGCCATCTTTACCGCCTGCTGTAACTGCATGCTTACCTTCAGTGACTGGTGCACAAGGACACCCAGGTCTCGTTGCACATTCCCCCCTCCTCATTTATGGCCATTCAGATAATAGTCTGCTTGTTTGTTTTTGCTACTGAAGTGGATAACCTCACTATTCTCCAAATTATATCTGCCATTCATTTGCCCACTCACTCAACTTGTCCAGCTCACACTGAAGGATCTCTGCATCTTCCTCACAGCTCACCCTCCCACCCAACTTGCTGTCATCTGCAAATTTGGAGATATTAGATGAGGAGATATTAGATATGGAGATATTAGATGAGGGAACAAATTTGTTCCCTCATCTAAATCATTAATATATATTGTGAACAGCTGGGGTCCCAGCACCAATCCCTGGGTACCCCACTAGTCAATGCCTGCCTATTGGAAAAAGAGCTGTTAATTTCTACTCTTTGATTTCCTGTCTACCAACCAGTTTTCTATCCACCTCAATCACTACCCCCAATCCCACTCACCCATTTAACCTCTTATGTGGGACTTTGTCAAGAGCCTTCTGAAAATCCAAATAAACCACATCTACTCAATCCCCCCTGAACTAGTTACATCCTCGAAGAATTCCAGTAGATTTGTCAAGCGTGACTTCCCCTTTGTAATCCATGCTGACTCTGTCCGATCCTGCCACTGTTTTCTAAGCGCTCTGCTGTAATGGATTCTAGAATTTTCCATTCTACTGACGACAGGCTTACTGGTCTATAGTTCCTGGCTTTCTCTCTACCTCCCTTTTCAAATAGCGGAGTTATATGAGGCACCCTCCAATCTGTAGGAGCTGTTCCAGAATCTATAAGAATCCTGGAAGATGACCACCAATCATAGAATTTACAGTGCAGAAGGAGGCCATTTGGCCCATCGAGTCTGCACCAGCTCTTGGAAAGAGCACCCTACTTAAGCCTCCCCCCAATCCCCGAAACCCCACCAAACCTAACCTAACCTTATTGGCCACAAAGGGGCAATTTATCATGGCCAATCCACCTAACCTGCACATCTTGGACTGTGGGAGGAAACCAAAGCACACGAGGAAACCCACTGAGATACGGGGAGAACGTGCAGACTCCACACAGACAGTGACCCAAGCCGGGAATTGAACCTGAGACCCTGGCGCTGTGAAGCAACCGTGCTAACCACTGTGCTACCTTGCTGCCTCTCTCCCCCCTCCCCCACCGGATCCCTCTCCCTCCCCCCCTCCAACCGGATGCCACATCCCTTCCCGATCCCCACCCTCCCCCCGGATCCCCTCCCCTCCCCGAATCACGCCTCCCATTCCCCCACGGATCCTCCACACCCCACCCCACGGATCCACCCCCCACCCCCCCCCATGGATCCACCCCCCACCCCACGGATCCACCCCCCACCCCACGGATCCACCCCCCACCCCCCCCCACGGATCCACCCCCCACCCCCCCCACGGATCCACCCCCCACCCCACGGATCCACCCCCCACCCCACGATCCACCCCCCACCCCCCCCCCCACGGATCCACCCCCACGGATCCACCCCCCCCCCCACGGATCCACCCCCCACCCCCCCCCACGGATCCACCCCCCCCCCCACGGATCCACCCCCCACCCCCCCCCCCCCCACGGATCCCCCCCCCCCCCACGGATCCACCCCCCCCCCCCACGGATCCACCCCCCGGATCCACCCCCCACCCCCCCCCCACGGATCCACCCCCCACGGATCCACCACCACCCCCCCCCCACGGATCCACCACCACCCCCCCCCCCACGGATCCACCACCACCCCCCCCCCCACGGATCCACCACCACCCCCCCCCACGGATCCACCCCCCACGGATCCACCACCACCCCCAACCCCACGGATCCACCCCCCACCCCCCCCCACGGATCCACCCCCCCCCCACGATCCACCCCCCACCCCCCCCCCCCACGGATCCACCCCCCCCCCACGGATCCCCCCCCACCCCCCCCCCCCACGGATCCACCCCCCCCCACGGATCCACCACCACCCCCCCCCACGGATCCACCACCACCCCCCCCCCCCCCACGGATCCCACCACCACCCCCCCCCCCCACGATCCACCACCACCCCCCCCCCACGGATCCACCACCACCCCCAACCCCACGTATCCACCCCCCACCCCCCCCCACGGATCCACCCCCCCCCCCACGGATCCACCCCCACGGATCCACCACCACCCCCAACCCCACTGATCCACCCCCACCCCCCCCCCCACGTGATCCACCCCCCCCCCCACGGATCCACCCCCACCCCCCCCCCACGGATCCACCCCCCACCCCCCCCCCACGGATCCACCCCCCCCCCACGGATCCACCCCCCCCCCACGGATCCACCCCCCACCCCCACGGATCCACCCCCCCCCCCAGGATCCACACCACCCCCCCCACGGATCCACCCCACCCCCCCCCCCCCCCACGGATCCACCACCACCCCCCCCTCCCCCCCCCCACGGATCCACCCCCACCCCCCCCTCCCCCCCCCCCCCACGGATCCACCCCCACCCCCCCCGTCCCGCTCTCACCACCACGCAGTCCGAATCCGAATCCGCCTCCGCAGCCGCCATTGCCGCGCTCTCTGTGACCGGATCAGGCCCCGCCTCCTATTCTGTCCCCACCCCCTGCCCGAGCCTTCCCTGGCCCCGCCCTCTGGATAAGCCCCGCCCCCCTGCCCGAGCCTTCCCTGGCCCCGCCCTCTGGATAAGCCCCGCCCCCTGGCCGAGCCTTCCCTGGCCCCGCCCTCTGGATAAGCCCCGCCCCCCTGCCCGAGCCTTCCCTGGCCCCGCCCTCTGGATAAGCCCCGCCCCCCTGCCCGAGCCTACCTTGGCCCCGCCCTCTGGATAAGCCCCACCCCCTGCCCGAGCCTTCCCTGGCCCCGCCCTCTGGATAAGCCCCGCCCCCCTGCCCGAGCCTTCCCTGGCCCCGCCCTCTGGATAAGCCCCGCCCCCCTGCCCGAGCCTTCCCTGGCCCCGCCCTCTGGATAAGCCCCGCCCCCCTGCGCGAGCCTACCTTGGCCCCGCCCTCTGGATAAGCCCCGCCCCCTGCCCGAGCCTACCCTGGCCCCGCCCTCTGGATAAGCCCCGCCCCCTGCCCGAGCCTACCTTGGCCCCGCCCTCTGGATAAGCCCCGCCCCCTGCCCGAGCCTACCTTGGCCCCGTCCTCTGGATAAGCCCCGCCCCCCGCCCTGACCCCACCCTCTGACCGTGCCTACCTTGGCCCCGCCCCTGCCCTCTGTACGCGCCCACCCTGGCCCCGCCCTCTGGATAAGCCCCGCCCCCTGCCCTGCCCCTCCTACCCTGGCTCCGCCCTCTGGATAAACCCCGCCCCCTGCCCTGACCCCTCCCTCTGAGCGTGCCTACCCTGGCCCCACCCCCTGACCCCACCCTCTGAGCGTGCCTGCCCTGGCCCCACCCCCTGAGCGTGCCTACCCTGGCCCCACCCTCTGAGCGTGCCTACCCTGGCCCCACCCCCTGAGCGTGCCTACCCTGGCCCCACCCCCTGAGCGTGCCTACCCTGGCCCCACCCCCTGACCCCACCCTCTGAGCGTGCCTACCCTGGCCCCACCCCCTGAGCGTGCCTACCCTGGCCCCACCCCCTGACCCCACCCTCTGAGCGTGCCTGCCCTGGCCCCACCCCCTGAGCGTGCCTACCCTGGCCCCACCCTCTGAGCGTGCCTACCCTGGCCCCACCCCCTGAGCGTGCCTACCCTGGCCCCACCCCCTGAGCGTGCCTACCCTGGCCCCACCCCCTGACCCCCCCCTCTGAGCGTGCCTACCCTGGCCCCACCCCCTGAGCGTGCCTACCCTGGCCCCACCCCCTGACCCCACCCCCTGAGCGTGCCTACCCTGGCCCCACCCCCTGAGCGTGCCTACCCTGGCCCCACCCCCTGACCCCACCCTCTGAGCGTGCCTGCCCTGGCCCCACCCCCTGAGCGTGCCTACCCTGGCCCCACCCCCTGACCCCACCCTCTGAGCGTGCCTACCCTGGCCCCACCCCCTGAGCGTGCCTACCCTGGCCCCACCCTCTGAGCGTGCCTACCCTGGCCCCACCCCCTGAGCGTGCCTACCCTGGCCCCACCCCCTGAGCGTGCCTACCCTGGCCCCACCCCCTGACCCCACCCTCTGAGCGTGCCTACCCTGGCCCCACCCCCTGAGCGTGCCTACCCTGGCCCCACCCTCTGAGCGTGCCTACCCTGGCCCCACCCCCTGAGCGTGCCTACCCTGGCCCCACCCCCTGAGCGTGCCTACCCTGGCCCCACCCTCTGTGCGAGCCTACCATGGCCCCGCCCTTGCCTGATCGCGTTAAGCCCCGCCCCTGCCTGCCCCCGCCCCCTGGTTAAGCCCCGCCCCCACTTTCCCTTCCTCCTGTTGAGTCCAAATTGAGATTTGTATTTAGTTAAAATCAGATTTTCCCGAATGTTTGCTGTGAGCAGCCGGCAGTGAGGTGAGAGTGAAAGCCCCGCCCCCTCCCTCTGGATAAGCCCCGCCCCCTACCCTGACCCCGCCCCCTGCCCGAGCCTACCCTGGCCCCGCCCCCTGCCGAAGCCTACCCTGGCTCCGCCCTCTGGATAAGCCCCGCCCCCTGCCCTGACCCCACCCCCTGCCCGTGCCTACCCTGGCCCCGCCCTCTGGATAAGCCCCACCCCACCCTCCTGCCCGAGCCTACACTGGCCCCGCCCTCTGGATAAGCCCCGCCCCCTGCCCTGACCCCACCCCCTGTCCGAGCCTACCCTGACCCCACCCCCTGTCCGAGCCTACCCTGACCCCACCCCCTGTCCGAGCCTACCCTGACCCCACCCCCTGTCTGAGCCTACACTGGCCCCGCCCTCCAGATAAGCCCCGCCCCCTGCCCTGACCCCACCCCCTGTCCATGCCTACCCTGGCCCCGCCCCCTGCACTGACCCCACCCTGTCCGAGCCTACCCTGGCCCCGCCCCCTGCCCTGACCCCAACCCGTCTGAGCCTACCCTGGCCCCGCCCCCTGCACTGACCCCACCCTGTCCGAGCCTACCCTGGCCCCGCCCTCTGGATAAGCCCCGCCCCGCCCCCTGCCCTGACCCCAACCCGTCTGAGCCTACCCTGGCCCCGCCCCCTGCACTGACCCCACCCTGTCCGAGCCTACCCTGGCCCCACCCTCTGGATAAGCCCCGCCCCCTGCCCTGACCCCACCCCTGGCCCCACCCTCTGGATAAGCCCCGCCCCCTGCCCTGTCCCCACCCCCTGTCCGAGCCTACCCTGGCCCCACCCTCTGGATAAGCCCCGCCCCCTGCCCTGACCCCATCCCCTGTCCGAGCATACCTTGGCCCCGCCCTCTGGATAAGCCCCGCCCCCATCCCCTGTCCGAGCCTACCCTGGCCCCACCCTCTGGATAAGCCCCGCCCCCTGCCCTGACCCCATCCCCTGTCCGAGCCTACCCTGGCCCCATCCCTCCTGGGGAAGGGGGCAGCTATGTTGGCTGGGGGGGTGGGGGGGGTATATTATGTTTTTGTTGAAATTCAATGTCGAAAATTGTTAAAGTTATAAATGCCTCAATAAAATATTTTCTAAAAAAAAATAGGTTGGGAATTCTTAAATTCCTCTTGGAGAGGAAGATTTCTCTCGGAGCCTCACAATACTTGCAATAATCTATCAAAATTGTTGGGCTTAACCCTTTTGAATTCAGATTAGACGGAGGAAGGGATGAGCTGGGCAAGTGTTTCATTTAGGGTTGAATTTTAGAACGAGGCGGGTGGCAATTGTGGATTTGGCACCCAGTCCCCTCCGGCTATATTCGGGGTGTCAGACTGGCAGCAGGGGCCTTTGCCTTGTTGGTCACTCACAGGTGGGTCCTGTCAGGGTCCAGGTCAGCCTGGGGAACTCTTGTATCTGGGAAAGGTGGGGGGGCGGGGGGTTCTGTAAGAGATGGGTTTGGTGGTTACCGTCAGTTGTTAAGGCCCCCCCTGTGGGTGAGGTTATTGGGGGAGGGGGGTTGTTGTGTTGTTCTTTTACTATGTTGTGTTTAAAATGTTATATTTTTAAAAATAATAATTCTTAGACACCCACTGACAGAGAATCAGAAATTTCCAGTGTCATCCCGTCAGTTTACTCTGTCTTTTCAAAGCTCTTTTAAATAAACCAAACACGATTCATCCACGTAAAGCCATCCTGTTATATTGCTATAAACCTGGTGTCTCTTTTTATTTTACACTGTAGATCAAACATCACCATCTACTGTTCCAAAGTTAACGGAACTGAGCCCTGAAATTCTGTTCCAGCCCCATGGGCTAGCACGTGGTAAATTGCCCCCGAATTGGAGAAATGACTAGGGCACTCTAAATTTTTTTTAAACGGTCACTCCTCAGCCTTCTGTGCTCCAGTGAAAACAACCCAAGCCTATCCAACCTCTCTTCATAACTTAAATGTTCCATCCCAGGCATTATCCTGTTGAATTGCCTCTGCAACCCCTCCAGTGCAATTACATCCTTCCTACAAAGCGGTGACCAGAATACATGGTTGTCTGTAGGTTCAAGAATACATCAACTCTCAGCCTTTCTGGAAAGAGAGAGGGAGCCATAATCCAGTCCAAAAGAAGAACAAAGTAGCCTGCCTCAACGACTACCGACCGGTCGCCCTGACGTCTGTTATCATGAAATGCTTCGAGTGACAGATTAGTAAGTTTGCAGACGACACAAAGGTTGGTGGAATTGCGGATAGCGATGAGGACTGTCAGAGGATACAGCAGGATTTAGATCATTTAGAGATTTGGGCGGAGAGATGGCAGATGGAGTTTAATCCGGACAAATGTGAGCTAATGCATTTTGGAAGGTCTAATACAGGATAGGAATATACAGTGAATGGTAGAACCCTCAAGAGTATTGACAGTCAGAGAGATCTTGGTGTACAGGTCCACAGGTCACTGAAAGGGGCAACACAGGTGGAGAAGGTAGTCAAGAAAGCATACGGCATGCTTGCCTTCATTGGCCGGGGCATTGAGTATAAGAATTGGCAAGTCATGTTGCAGCTGTATAGAACCTTAGTTAGGCCACACTTGGAGTATGGCGTTCAATTCTGGTCACCACATTACCAGAAGGATGTGAAGGCTTTAGAGAGGGTGCAGAATAGATTTACCAGGATGTTGCCTGGTATGGAGGGCATTAGCTATGAGGAGAGGTTGAATAAACTCGGTTTGTTCTCACTGGAACGACAGAGGTTGAGGGATGACCTAATAGAGGTCTACAAAATTATGAGGGGCATAGGCAAAGTGGGTAGTCAGAGGCTTTTCCCCAGGGTAGAGGGGTCAATTACTAGGGGTCATAGGTTTAAGGTGTGAGGGGCAAGGTTTAGAGGAGATGTACGAGGCAAGTTGTTTCCTCAGAGGGTAGTGGGTGCCTGGAACTCGCTGCCGGAGGAGGGGGTGGAAGCAGGGACGATTTAAGGGGCATCTTGACAAATACATGAATAGGATGGGAATAAAGGGAAACGGACCCAGGAAGTGTAGATTTTAAAGATTTTAGTTTAAACGGGCAGCATGGTCGGCACAGGCTTGGAGGGCCGAAGGGCCTGTTCCTGTGCTGTACTTTTCTTTGTTCTTTAACTAGTCATGAGACGGATCACTGCCAGCCTCCCAGACAGCCTCGAGCCATTGCAGTTCGTCTATCGCCACAACCAGTTCACAGCAGATGTCATCTCCCTCGCCCTAAAATCAACACTGGACAACTCAACAATGACACCTATGTAAGACTGCTGTTCATTGACTACAGCTCCGCCTTCAACACCATTATCCCGACAAGACTAATAACCAAACTCCGCAATCTTGGACTTGACCCCTCCCTGTGCAGCTGGATCCTCGACTTCCTCATCAACAGACCGCAATCTGTCAGGATAGGTAACAGCACCTCCTCCACAATAGTTCTCAACACCGAGCCCCACAAGGATGTGTGCTCAGTCCTCTACTGTACTCCCTATACACACATGACTGTGTGGCAAGATTCAACTCCAATTCTATCTATAAGTTTGCGGATGATACGACTGAGGTCGTATCTCAAACAATGACAAGTCAGACTAGAGAAGGGAGATTGTTAATTTGGTTGCATGATGTACCGGAAACAACCTCTCTCTAAACGTCGGAAAGATCAAGGAACTGATCATCGACTTTAGGAAGTGTAGTATGACACACGCCCCTGTCTACATCAATGGCTCCAAAGTGGAGATGGTCGATAGCTCTAAGTTCCTGGGGGTCACCATCACCAACAGTCTGTCCTGGTCCACTCGCATTAATGCAACAGTCAAGAAAGCCCAACAACATCTCTAATTCCTACGGAAGCTAAAGAAATTTGGCGCGTCTGCATCGACTCTCACAAACTTCTACAGATGTGCCATAGAGAGCATCCTATCCGGCTGTATCACAAGAAACTGCAGAGTAATGATGAACTCATTACGGGACAGCACGGTAGCATGGTGGTTAGCATAAATGCTTCACAGCTCCAGGGTCCCAGGTTTGATTCCCGGCTGGGTCACTGTCTGTGCGGAGTCTGCACATCCTCCCCGTGTGTGCGTGGGTTTCCTCTGGGTGCTCCGGTTTCCTCCCACAGTCCAAAGATGTGCGGGTTAGGTGGATTGGCTATGCTAAATTGCCCTTAGTGTCCTAAAAAATAAGGTTATATAGGGGGGTACGTTGACTTGAGTAGGGTGATCATTGCTCGGCACAACATCGAGGGCCGAAGGGCCTGTTCTGTGCTGTACTGTTCTATCTAACTCAGCCCAATGCATCTCACAAGCTTTCCACCCTCCCATTGATTCTGTGTACACCTCCCGCTGCCTCAGAAAGGCACACCGCATTGTCAGAGACCCCTCCATCAGGCAGAAGATACAGAAGTCTGAAGACCCACACATCCAGACATAGGAACAGCTTCTTCCCCATAGCTACCAGACTCCTCGACTCCCCCTCGGACTGATCTGCTCCCTGTATGACACTATTCACGATGCCCTATGCTACTCTTGCTTATGTATTTGCGTTGTTATTTTGCCCTTGTTCCGCACTGTAACTACGGTATGCATTGTTTGTACAGCATGCAAGAAACAATACTTTTCACTGTAAACTAATACATGTGACAATAATAAATCAAATTCACTGTAACTATCTACTTTTTGTTTTTGTCTAATGTGTGCATTTCCTTGGCTGTGGAAAAATACTTTTCACTGTATTTTGGTACGTGACAATAAACCAAATCAAATTAGGTCCTTTTCGCTCTGTGTCCAAGTCTCAACACCGGGGCCCGCAAGGATGATCTCACTCCGGCAGAATCCAATCAGCGCCTGTTACCGGGTAGAATACGGCCTTTTGGCCAATTCATTGGCCACCAGCCAACCAATCGAACTGAGTCTCACCCCATCTCTGGATCTCGCTGTCCAAAGCTTGCAGCACCATAAACTCTGCTGCAACTTCTGAATTCCTCCTTTTTGCTGCTTGAATTAAAGACACATGTCCATTAAGCGTCCATGGATCAAAAATGATATTGTCAAAAATAAAGGAAGGGGAAATGAAGCCGCATTAATCATACACATCTTAATTTTGTATTTTGGCTACTGTATATATTAGCTTCATAATAGATGTTAAATTGTGGGTCCCTAATCTTAGTATTCTAATTGACTAAACATATGGCAAATTATTTGCCGACAGATTACTATTGGAGTGTATATTTGAGACTGAAGACTAAGATGGGCAGGTTAGGGGGACTGGCCGTGTTAAATTATTCCATAGTGTTCAAAGATGGGCAGGTTAGGTGGTGTTATGGGACAATGGCATGGGCTCAGGTAGGTGCTCTTTCAGAGGGTCAGTACAGACAATGGGTCGTATAGCCTCCTGAACTGTAGGGATTCTATAATCTATAACATATTGTCACAAACTGGATTCACATGTACCAACAGCAGGTTGCCACAAATATCCCCATCCTCAACCACATGGCAACCCAGCATGAGTTCAAAAGACTGAAGTGCTGAGTGGATGATGCTACTGGGCCTCCTTCGGAGGTCCCAGTGTCTCAGACATCAGCGACCAGCCAATTCACTTTACTACATGATGCAAATGCTCCAAGTTGCAGTGTTATTGGATGGGGGAGGGGGAAGGTTAGTCATGAGGCATTGGGGCCTGGGAACTAATATCTACAAGAACAATGGCGAGCGGGACTTTCTGATACCGGAGACAACGTTTTGGATGAATTGAGGTTTATGGAGTGGAGGACATCAGGTTAGTCAGCAGAGCTTTGGAGTAAATCAAGTTTGAGGATGGCAAAGAAAAGTTTTTAAATCAGATCGCTAGCCATGTATGGGCAGCATGGTAGCACAGTGGTTATCACTGTTCCTTCACAGCTCCAGGGTCCCAAGTTCGATTCCCACTTGGGTCACTGTCTGTGCGGAGTCTGCACGTTCTCCCCGTGTCTGCGTGGGTTTCCTCCGGGTGCTCCGGTTTCCTCCCACAGTCCAAAGATGTGCAGGTTAGGTGGATTGGCCACGCTAAATTTCCCTTAGTGTCCAAAAAGGTTAGATGGGGTTACGGGAATAGGGTGGAGGTGTGGGCTTAGATAGGGTGATCTTTCCATGGGTCTGTGCAGACTCGATGGGCCGAATGGTCTCCTTCTGCACTGTAAATTCTATGATCTACCTTACTCTAGATACTCTGTTGACTCTTAAGTATGCTTAATTAATGTTACAACCAAGGTCAACTTTGACACGGACTTGATTACAAAATCCAGTTCATCTGCAATATGATTGACAAACAAACAACTTTAAATCTAAGGCAGATATACTTTTATTAAAAACATTCAATGACTAAGTGTTTTGGACAAAAAGTAACACCATGATACTTAGAAACTAAAAATGTTAAATACATTAAAACATGAGAATGTGGCAACTTTTTCCTGGTGTTTTGTGTCGAATGTCAAAGGCAATTTTACCTCCACATGAATTCAAAGCTGCGAATCCGATGTCAGTGAACATTTTACATTTTGTCCTAACTTTGAATAAGCATTCCTCACTGCATGCAAACAGAATCACTATTAAACATTATTTACTGCACTGGAAAGAAATTATCAAGGTTCATTTAAACTTTTCTGTGACCCACAGCGAATACAGATATTTTCTAGCAAAGTCTCAAGAACAAAAATGAATATTTCCAAATACTCCAAAAATTGACATAATGAGACCCTTACATGTAAAATAGGTTCAAGAGTGACCAGGCCGTATACATCACCACAAATTGCAGTGCAGGATTTATGCCAAAACTTATATTGTTCCTTATATAATATTGCAGCTTGAAAGCAATTCATGAACTGGTTGTGGTAATACAGCTCTTATAAGGGCAACTTTAAACAGACCGAATTGGCGACTCACCAATTGACATTATAACCTGATCAAAAATGGATCTTGTCACAAAGCTGGATGCAAATAGTTGGTTATTTATTCTCAAGTCCAGTAACAATATTTGTGAATTTTTAAAATTTGATTCTGGGAACTGGGGCATTGTTAACAGGGTCAACATTTATTGCCTATTCCAAATGTTCTGAGGTAGCATTACGCTTGATTATTGAACCCCTTCAACTGTATTCGTAGCAGTTTGATATTAAGTCAACTCAGAGATTTGCTTGGCTATTTCAGAGGACAATTAAGAATCAACACATTTGGTTGGACTGGAGTCAGAGTCCAGGTAAAGATGGAAGGCTTCGTTCCCTAACGGACTTCAATGGGACAGCTTCACGGCCGCTTTTATGAATTTTCAAACTGAATTCCAATTCTGCAGAATTTCAATTCCCGTTCACATGATTATTAGTCCAGCCCTGTGAGTTACCAATCCAGTAACACCACCCAACCTATTGTTCCTCTTCATCAGCCAGATTTCTTGAGAAATCAGCAATCCAGACAAAATTCACATTGTTAGTTTGGAAACCTCTGGCATTTGCATCCAATGAAATGGTTTCAATTCAAAGCCCATTAAAATCAACAAGTTCTAGGAAATAAGTTTCCCTCTCTGGGCTGAAATGGTTAATAGAGAGACTGCTACAGATAAGCCACGAGAGACAATCAGAACATTTGGCCCATTCAAATGAAATGACTACTGTATTAGAAAACAGACTTTACTAGAGGGTTTGACCACATTACCTTCCTGTTTCATATTTAAGGCACTTGTATGTCCATTAAATATAAACGTTGGATTTGCACAAAGATTGTTTAACCAGTCAGTGTATAAATTTTAGTGTTTTAACATGACAATTCAATTTCCAATTTTGAGAACAATGCAATAAAAATGAAGTTAGCTCATACTGTAGGCTGCTAAATACAAATTGGTATGTCATTTTGCCAGTAACTGGTTTACACTATCATCTGAAATTGGTTCTCAGCTTCATATGAATAAGTAAAAATAAGGTCAGACTGGTGCCCTTCATGGAGAGAAACATTGCAACAACCATTGCTTCATTGTCAATCTTATAAACTGCAAAGTGTAGGACCTCCACAAATCTGTATCATCTATTGCCCAGAACTAATTTCATATTTTGGTTGAATTGTGTTCGCTACAGGTTCAGTCACGAAGCAATTTCATTTAATGCTATTTTTGCATATTATCATTCCCATTCAATCATTTTAAATTACAGATCCTGTATTTAGAATAATGTTGCAAAATTACCAGATGTCAGTCCAAACATCAGGGTTGATTTAATGTGTTCAGCCCTGTACATCACAATCCATAGTATTCAGCTCAATAGCCCCATTAGTATCACATGGTAGAATAATGGGAGGCCAATCTCTTGCCAACGACTCCTCAATATCATTGTTAGCACAATGAGCGGTTACTTGGCATTGCTCCGTGGGAGAGAGAAGGAAACTGGGATTATTTCTAGAGGGCTAGAGGTTACAAATACATTCCCTTTCTTCAGACAGAAAGGTGTAAATAAAGTAGCAAAATATAGGCCAGCCAATCTTCAGTTTTTGTGTGTAAAACACAATGAAAATACTTGGAAAGACAAATGAATTAGTTAAAAGAAATGAAATAAAGGAGGTTTATAAAGATTTCCAAAAAGCTTTTGATAAGGTCCCATAATAAAAGGTATGGGGAGAACGTGGGCACGTGGAGGGAGATGGCTGCATTGCTGATAAGAGTTTCCCAGAGATGGTTGTGTTGGGGCTGGAGGTGGATGAGAAAAACCTGGGTTCGAGATTGAGTGAATTCTATCAAAGACTGCAGATGACACCAAAACAGGGGTGGGGTGGACATTATGGTGCATTGTGACAATGGATATGAAAGGATGCCAGAGGATAAAATAAGGCAGCAGTCGGAGTAGATATAGTTCAATACTGAGAAATGTGAAGTAATTTATTTTGGAATTAATAGGAAAAGGCATTGTACCTCAAATTGCAAGCTTTTGAATGGAGCAAAGATTAATTTGTTCGCAGATACACCAGTCAGAAAAACTTGCAACACAAGTAGATAAGCAATGTAAAAGACAAAGAGAATGTTTGGCTCCTATTGGGCACAAAAAGGAAGGAAGCACAGTTCAACAAGATCGCAGGCTGCAGCTGCAGGTTCGAGCCAGTCTATAATTGATATCAAAGCAATATAAAATATGCACTGTCAAATCACTGGGATCTGCCAAGAATGAGGAGAAATTAGAGAATTGAGGCTAAAGGTTAAGGAGCAGCCTGACATAGGTTTTCAGGATTCTAAAGGGCTATAAGGCAAACAGTAATAACCTATTTCACTTTGTCAACAAGACTGCAAGAGGCCACAGATTGAAAATAAAATCAACGGTTTGAAAAAAATGTTTGTAACATAGGGTGGCTGGAATGTGCAACTCGCTGATTGGAACAATGTAATTTGAGTTATTTTCAAAGGTAACAAGACTGTTGCTTTAAAGAGTGAAATATTAAATAACACCAAGAAGGAACACGAGAATGGGATTGGAATTAAGGCTCACAGAGAAAAATACCAATGCGGGCTGCGAGCTACTAATTTATGATTCAATGGTAGAGGCCAGCGACCTGCTGCTACGCCAGAGTAGTATCTTGTATAGAACCGAGTGACAATGAACATTGATCGTATAATTTTAATATTATTTTCATATGCACACAGATATTCAGCCTCCACTTGCCTGTTTTTTGCCAAAAAATATGAGACAGAAGTCCCAAGTCTGGTACATCAGACAGCCAAACAGACCAAGAACAGCAAGCTAGACATATTTTGAACAGCACACTTGCCAGGGTAAGAGGAAGGCCTGTAGCTTCCCTAATAAGTAGGGGCTGGTTTAGCGCAGTGGGCTAAACAGCTGGCTTGTAATGCAGAACAATGTCAGCAGAGTGGGTTCAATTCCCGTACCAGCCTCCCCGAACAGGCGCCGGAATGTGGCGACTAGGGGTTTTCACAGTAACTTCACTTGAAGCCTACTTGTGACAATAAGCGATTATTATTATTATTATTATTATTAATTTGTTCGTAGTACCACGGCATTTTTCTGAAGCACTGTTACACAAGTGGTTACATTGAAGCCCTTTAACATTTGGTTCCTGTGCACCAAGTCATCAAGCTGCATCAGGGAGGTACGGGCAAGTTAGGGTTTAACCAACAAATTCATTTCTAGAGGTCAACAGCAGAATAGATGAACCAACAAAAGAGGAATGCCGTCTTTGTGTGGGACAAACTCCACTGAACTTACCAGCAACAATTGCTGCACAGGATGAATAGAATGTGATAACATTTGCTATTTTGATTTTGACCTGAACGCAGAGCTCAAAAGTAGCTTTAATATTCCCAGTGTTGGAGTGAAGACAGATTAGGCTAATTGCCTCAGGCCATATTACTCACTCAACAATAGATAAAATCTGTAGTTATCCCGTCATCTTCTCTTTCCCAAAATAACTATAACTTGCAATTTGCTGTTCAAAGTCAATGCATATATTACAGAAATACAAATTAAAAGTTCCAGTCATATTGTGACGCAGTGATATACATATATATATATATATATATTATATTATATGTACACACACATCACGTTCAACAGTATATACAATGTTTTATATTGCAAAACTAAAAATGAATACACAAAGCTCCCCATTCTAGAGAGAATAATGCAATACCCAGAAGCAAATACATACAGATAATCTCACTAATGCAGATCAATCAGGTCAGCTGTAGGCACTGAATTTAATGATCATGATTCAATCCATCATCAGAAGATCACCCATCAGTTCATTGCTCCGGGGTATTTGCTGCATTTTTCCCTCCTCTAGGTGTTGACTCCTTCTTTGACGTTTGTTACCTTCCACTACCTTGTCAAAGTTATTTGGCTGCAGCTGGAGATAACATCTGTTGACACTAAATGGCCACACATGCAAGTTCAATGAGGAGTCACTTCAAAGTAACCTTCCTTAACCCGGGACCACAGCTAACTCTTCCACTCCTGCAGTGTCTACCAGTTCTACACTATCCATTGATCCTGTTCGCTTTCAAATCAAGAATGTAACCTCGAGTGTTGGGAGGCTCAGCCATTCATAACTTACATAAGAATTAGGTACAGTAAGAAGTTTTACAACACCAGGTTAAAATCCAATAGGTTTGTTTTGAATCACTAGCTAGAAACAAACATGTTGGACTTTAACCTGGTGTTGTAAGGCTTCTTACTGTGCTCACCCCAGACCAACGGCGGCATCGCCACATCATATGAATCAGGAGCAGGCCATTCGGCCCCTTGAGCCTGTTCTGTCACAGCTGATCTAATTAGATCTACCCGCAGCCTATATCCATTGACTCCCTTGTCAATTGCGAATCTAACTTACTGACCAATCGGACTGCCTCCCACCAATCTGCATTTCCAGTGTGACTGAGTTCTGGGGTTGGAGGTGTAAACTAACTCACCCATGTGTTATAATTGGAGTTCTTGGGGAGTGAGAAAAGTGAAGGAATTCAGTTCCTGACCCCAACGCGGCAACATCACTTCCACCTGGTTTCATGTCTTACTTGTAAATCGATATCATAAATACCTCTCTGAAACATAGGAACAAGAGGCAGTCATTTAGCCCCTTGAGCCTGTTACAATGGGACAGGAGGCGACTCAGCCCGAGTATGTGTACCGAGCGCAGACAGGGAGTTACAGATTATAAGGAATGGCTGCAATTGGCTGCGAGATGATCAGATGTGGCAGAAAAAGGCACAATAATTGATTGGAGATGGAAGGATAAAAGTGCTACTTGCAAAACACACGTTTTGTTCTTCAGATGGTCCAAAGGCTTACTGGGACATGGAAATGTTGAGTTAATGGTACAAATAGGACCAGTGAACAAGCTGGCTTGCATCAGGAGTGCTGCAGAAATAAGGAGAGCAAAGAAATGGCTAAGAACCTGTTTAAAAAGTTAACAGTAACCAAATAGTCTTGAAGACCTTTCATTATAATCTATTCCATCGACTTGCACATAACTTGGGGAGAGTGCAGTTTGATCGTTGTCACATCAACATTATTCTGACAAGCAGCAGGTTCTTCACAATTTTGAAGCAGATTTTTAAAAAACACAATGTTTACAATCAGATACTTAAAAACTATGCTAAATCCAGTCTGTGAACTTATTCCATTTTTGCTATAGCTGCATTTTACATCCACTGATCTTATATCTTCTGCAATAACATACAACTGTTTTGAAAAAGACCAAGACACAATGTTTTCAGAGCTATTTCAGTTAAGTCAAGACCACAGAACCGGGTGAAGTGTTGCCTAATATTAATTCAAGCAACCTGTGGAAAATTAAAGTATTTTACAGCGAGTACAATTAATTTAGACCAAGAATTTATGGTCTAAAATATTGATGCTGGTAAAAACAAACATTCAGCTGGGCAACTAATAGCACATGTAAAGATCAGGGGCATTCAATAACCAGATACATTTAGGCAACAAAACAACACAACAGAATATATATATATTTATAAAATGAATATTTTGTTTAGCCATTCAAACTAAAAAAACAGGATTAAACAAAGGTCTGAAGGACAGTACATCCACTGCTGACAGAGTAACAACTGGTCTAAATTTAGTTTTTTGTCCTGGCAGTGAGGTATGAAGAAGGACCCAGACTATAAACAGCATCGTTTACTAATTAGAAACAACCTAATTCTAAAACATTTTTTAAAAATTCTGAAGCTTTAACCTTTATAAAGAAAATCACAATCACAGGAAGAAAATTAAGATGGAAATAATACTTTATATACTGAGTAAATTGCAATCGTCAAAACCATTCATTTCCATTAAAACATTTAATACAGACTTCAACATCTAGACTAAACCATGATGATTTTGTTGGCAATGGCATTTGAACCAGTATGTTTGACTAGGCAGTGATTAGTTGACCAAGTTAGACCTTAGCGTCTGCAGATTGCACTTTCAGCTGTACGGTTCTGAAATTACGCCGGAAATAAAAACATGGGCCAGTCTCGAGCTGTTCAAGGACCACCACCTGGGAACTCACTCATCTCATCTCTCTGCTTCCTGCATTTTCATCAGTTGAACCCAGACAGGGTGTAGTGGAACCGGGAGACGTATCCATTCCCAGCCAGGCGCCTGGCTTTACTGAGCATAATCCCCCATCAGTACAGAGATGTGGATCATCCCACTATGCGGATTCGTCTAATGCGAACTGGGTTGAAACTGCAAATGTATTTTGCTTCGGACTGGCCGCTAATCAAGATCTTTGTGTGAAAATATCTTATTCTAGTCATTGAATTGGCGATTTTAATTTGAGCTTTTATTTTCAAACGTTTCTTGTTTGATGTTGAACTCCAGGGGCACACAAAGGCACCGCACGCTTAATTGTTAAGTGTTGTTCCCTCTCATGGTCCTCATTATGCAGAGGAGCATCAGCAGGTCAGCTTGGACCATCTAATCATCATTCAGCAAATCAAATTATTTCCATTTTAATTCAAAAGGCTGTAAAAAAAAAAGATTCTAAATAATCCATTTCATGGAATGGCTGGATCAGGAACAGCAGGTATATTAGCCTACATTTCACTACATTATCCCCTTCCTGAGGAGGAACAGTGACAGAGCAAAAAGATTTCTTGAAAGATCTTTGGATATTTTCTATGCTTCTCACGAGCCCATTAACGTTTTGACCACAATTTACCACCTCATCCACTCGTTCTACAGGCATTTTCTTGGCACTTTCCTGGATCCAAGGCTCTGTTAGTTTTTCTGTTCAATACAAAAGGGGAAAAAAACAGTTGGCCAAAGTTATTTGCATTGCAAACTGTCTGACAACCCATACAACATGCAATATTACCTCTAGAGATTCAGGCATCCATTAAATCAGAAGGAATTTGAATGCATTTTTCTATACCTCTTCTAAGACCTAATGAACAAACAAAAAATGACTATTACTTATAACGATTTTAAACTTAGCTAATCTGCTTTAAGCACTAATAAATATGAATGCCCGTGTCTTTGTTCCTCTCTCTAAGTGATGCTTTGTTAATGTGCCCTTGCATTAAATGTCTTCTCTCTGGCCGTGGGAGCCCTGTCTCTCCATCCATCAACTCTACATGGCTACGGTGGGCCAATGAAAAGCGATCAGAAACAAATGTGTAAGCTTGTAAAAATACATTTTATTTGATAAGAGGTGTACAATAAAATGACCAAGTTTAGATAAGGTAGACAAAGTCTGTTTCTATTAGTCGATGGTTCAAGCGCAGGAGAGCGCAGCGTTACAGGGGTGAATGGAAGAACCTTACCTCTGAGTGGTGGGCAAGCATGCGGGGCAGTGGTTAGCACTGGGACTGCGCGCCGAGGTCCCAGGTTTGACCCCGGCCCTGGGTCACTGTCCGTGTGGAGTTTGCACATTCTCCCCGTGTTTATGTGGGTTTCACCCTCAAAACCCAAAGATGTGCAGGGTAGGTAGATTGGCCACGCTAAATTGCCTCTTAATTGTAAAAAAAAATAATTGGGTATTCTAAATTTTTTTTTTAAATCTCTCAAGTGGTAACAATCTGAAACTCTGTCTACGAAGGTAGTGGCAGCAGAGATACTGAAAGATTAAAAATGGAAATTGGACGGCAATGGAGCGACGGCAATGGAGCGACAGCAACGGAGCGACGGCAACGGAGCGAGGGCAACGGAGCGACGGCAACGGAGCGAGGGCAACAGAGCGATGGCAATGGAGCGATGGCAACGGAGCGAGGGCAACGGAGCGACGGCAACGGAGCGAGGGCAACGGAGCGAGGGCAACAGAGCGATGGCAATGGAGCGATGGCAACGGAGCGAGGGCAACGGAGTGGGGCAATGGAGCGATGGCAACAGAGCAATGGCAACGGAGCGATGGCAACGGAGCGACGGCAACAGAGCGATGGCAATGGAGCGATGGCAACGGAGCGAGGGCAACGGAGCGAGGGCAACGGAGCGATGGCAATGGAGCGATGGCAACGGAGCGACGGCAACGGAGCGAGGGCAACGGAGCGACGGCAACGGAGCGACCGCAATGGAGCGAGGGCAACGGAGCGATGGCAACGGAGCGATGGCAACGGAGCGACGGCAACGGAGCGAGGGCAACGGAGCGACGGCAACGGAGCGACCGCAATGGAGCGAGGGCAACGGAGCGATGGCAACGGAGCGATGGCAACGGAGCGACGGCAACGGAGCGAGGGCAACGGAGCGATGGCAATGGAGTGGGGCAACGGCGCGACGGCAATGGAGTGGGGCAACGGAGCGAGGGCAACGGAGCGAGGGCAACGGAGCGATGGCAACGGAGCGAGGGCAACGGAGCGAGGGCAACGGAGCGACGGCAACGGAGCGACGGCAACGGAGCAACGGCAACGGAGCGAGGGCAACGGAGCGAGGGCAACGGAGCGAGGGCAACGGAGCGAGGGCAACGGAGCGAGGGCAACGGAGCGATGGCAATGGAGCGAGGGCAACGGAGCGAGGGCAATGGAGCGAGAGCAATGGAGCGAGGGCAACGGAGCGATGGCAACGGAGCGATGGCAACGGAGCGACGGCAATGGAGTGGGGCAATGGAGCGAGGGCAATGGAGTGGGGCAATGGAGCGATGGCAATGGAGTGGGGCAACGGAGCGAGGGCAATGGAGTGGGGCAACGGAGCGAGGGCAATGGAGTGGGGCAACGGAGCGATGGCAATGGAGTGGGGCAATGGAGCAACGGCAACGGAGCGACGGCAATGGAGTGGGGCAATGGAGCGAGGGCAATGGAGTGGGGCAACGGAGCGATGGCAATGGAGTGGGGCAACGGAGCAATGGCAATGGAGCAACGGCAACGGAGCGACGGTAATGGAGTGGGGCAACAGAGCGATGGCAATGGAGTGGGGCAACGGAGCGATGGCAATGGAGTGGGGCAACGGAGCGATGGCAATGGAGTGGGGCAATGGAGCAACGGCAACGGAGCAACGGCAACGGCGCGACGGCAACGGAGCGACGGCAACGGAGTGGGGCAACAGAGCGATGGCAATGGAGTGGGGCAACGGAGCGATGGCAATGGAGTGGGGCAACAGAGCGATGGCAATGGAGTGGGGCAATGGAGCAACGGCAACGGAGCGACGGCAATGGAGTGGGGCAACAGAGCGATGGCAACGGAGCGAGGGCAACGGAGCGAGGGCAATGGAGTGGGGCAACGGAGCGATGGCAATGGAGTGGGGCAACGGAGCGAGGGCAATGGAGTGGGGCAACGGAGCGATGGCAATGGAGTGGGGCAACGGAGCGATGGCAATGGAGTGGGGCAATGGAGCAACGGCAACGGAGCGACGGCAATGGAGTGGGGCAACAGAGCGATGGCAACGGAGCGACGGCAATGGAGTGGGGCAACAGAGCGATGGCAACAGAGCGAGGGCAACGGAGCGATGGCAACGGAGCGAGGGCAACGGAGCGAGGGCAACGGAGCGAGGGCAACGGAGCGAGGGCAACGGAGCGAGGGCAACGGAGCGATGGCAATGGAGTGGGGCAACGGAGCGAGGGCAACGGAGCGAGGGCAACGGAGCGAGGGCAACGGAGCGAGGGCAACGGAGCGAGGGCAACGGAGCGAGGGCAACGGAGCGAGGGCAACGGAGCGATGGCAACGGAGCGAGGGCAACGGAGAGAGGGCAACAGAGCGATGGCAATGGAGCGAGGGCAACGGAGCGAGGGCAATGGAGTGGGGCAACGGAGCAATGGCAACGGAGCAAGGGCAACGGAGCGACGGCAATGGAGCGACGGCAACGGAGCGACGGCAATGGAGTGGGGCAACGGAGCGACGGCAATGGAGCAATGGCAATGGAGCAACGGCAACGGAGCGACGGCAATGGAGTGGGGCAACGGAGCGACGGCAACAGAGCGACGGCAACGGAGCGAGGGCAATGGAGCGAGGGCAACAGAGCGATGGCAATGGAGTGACGGCAATGGAGTGGGGCAATGGAGCGACGGCAACAGAGCGACGGCAACGGAGCGAGGGCAATGGAGCGAGGGCAACAGAGCGATGGCAATGGAGTGACGGCAATGGAGTGGGGCAATGGAGCGACGGCAACAGAGCGACGGCAACGGAGCGAGGGCAATGGAGCGAGGGCAACGGAGCGATGGCAACGGAGTGGGGTAATGGAGCGACGGCAATGGAGTGACGGCAATGGAAAAATAGGAATGGGTTTAATCGATCACGAATTAGCATGAACTCAATGGTCCAAATAGCTGTCTTCTGTGTCATAATGACTAATTCTAAACCCTGCCATTTAGCTCCCCCCACCATTAGATCAAAGATAAAATTCAACCAAGGCTAAATGATATCAACAATATGCAGACGGTACAATAACTCCCAAGTAAGAAATTCAAAAGTGTCAATCAGAAGCACGACCAACAACATTGGGATCACAAGTTGAGTAATACAATCCTTCATCAATAAATCAACATACAGCAGCTTGTTTTGCTATAGGTCGGCTGTTTCTATCCGAAGGGAAATTTCAATTATTTCCCCAAGGTACCGGTATTTGAATATTTGTAACACAGTCGCACCACCCCTCCTCCAACACCATCATAATGACCCTGATGTACCTCTTGGTCACGATCAGCTTCTTGCTGTCGGCTACAGCGCGAGACACTTTCTCTTTCTTCATCCTCCTCATCTCGGTCATCATTCCCACTGTGGTTTTTACAGTACAGTCTGTGAAACAAATCAACTTTAACATTCACAACTCTCACACTTGGATTTTAACTTTCCAAATGGAAGTTCTTTTAAAAATAGCACAATATAGAAAACAATCTCAGCCAGGGATTCTCATTGTTTTCAGAGTTAAGCAGGCAATCACTCCAGTTACAAGAAATTAAAATGATAAAATATAAAACTACTCCATTTCCGGAGCATACTAGACAGCATCAAACAACCTGCCAAAGCAACCTCATTATCTGCACCCGTCCTCCACCCTCTTTCCCCTCTGCTCCCCCACCATCTGCACCCGTCCTCCACCCTCTTTCCCCTCTGCCCCCCCACCATCTGCACCCGTCCTCCGCCCTCTTTCCCCTCTGCCCCCCCACCATCTGCACCCGTCCTCCGCCCTCTTTCCCCTCTGCCCCCCCACCATCTGCACCCGTCCTCCACCCTCTTTCCCCGCTGCACCCCTACTGTCCTTTTTCCCCCTCTGTTATTCACATTTAAAAATCTTTTCCTTGGTGGTCGGAGCAGTCTTTCACAGCCCAGAAGCCTGAGTTGTTCCTTGCGGACTGGGTAGGAAGTCAGCTGCTGAAGGAGACTACAAAGCAGGCAGGCAATACGGCAGAAAAGAGATACAGCAGTTGGCCATTCAGCCCTTTAAGCCTTTTCACCCTTTCACACCGACTGCAGTAATCCAATCAGCGGGGATCCATTTTGATCACATGATACACAGCAACTAATGGGAATGCAGAATAACAAACATCATCGACCAATGGGAGTGCAGTGATGTGTACATACAACACAACCCCACATCCACATCCTCAATTGGCTTAGAGGTGGTGGTGGTGAGCTGGGTTATTGAACCACCGCACCCATGTGGTGTCAAAAAAGTCTTGGTGAGTTGACATGGTGCATCTTGTACATGGTACACACTGCTCCGCCGGTGTGGGGGGGGGGGGGGAGGGTGATGGTACACACTGCTCTGCCGGTGGGGTGTGGGGGGGGGAGGGGGGAAGTGATGGTACACACCGCTCCGCCGGTTTGGGGTTGGGGGGGGGGGGGGGGGGGGGGGGGAGTGATGGTACACACTGCTCCGCCGGTTTGGGGTGGGGGGAGTGATGGTACACACTGCTCCGCCGGTTTGGGGTGGGGGGGGGGGGGGGGGAGTGATGGTACACACTGCTACCACCGGTTGGGGGGGGGGGGGGGGGGGGGGGGAGTGATGGTACACACTGCTCCGCCGGTTTTGGGGGGGGGGGGGGGGGGGGGGGGGAGTGATGGTACACACTGCTCCGCCGGTTTGGGGGGGGGGGGGGGGGGGGGGGGAGTGATGGTACACACTGCTCCGCCGGTTTGGGGGGGGGGGGGGGGGGAGGTGATGGTACACACTGCTCCGCCGGTTTGGGGGGGGGGGGGGTGATGGTACACACTGCTCCGCCGGTTTGGGGGGGGGGTGATGGTACACACTGCTCCGCCGGTTTGGGGGGGGTGATGGTACACACTGCTCCGCCGGTTTGGGGGGGGGGGTGATGGTACACACTGCTCGCCGGTTTGGGGGGGGGGGTGATGGTACACACTGCCGCCGGTTTGGGGGGGGGGGGTGATGGTACACACTGCTCCGCGGTTTTGGGGGGGGGGGGGGGGGAGTGATGGTACCACTGCTCCGCCGGTTTTGGGGGGGGGGGGGGGGGGGGGGAGTGATGGTACACACTGCTCCGCCGGTTTTGGGGGGGGGGGGGGGGGGGAGTGATGGTACACACTGCTCCGCCGGTTGGGGGGGGGGGGGGGGGGTGATGGTACACACTGCTCCGCCGGTTTGGGGGGGGGGGGGGGGGGGGGGGAGTGATGGTACACACTGCTCCGCCGGTTTGGGGGGGGGGTTGGGGGGGGGGAGTTGATGGTACACACTGCTCCGCCGGTTTGGGGGGGGGGGGGGGTGATGGTACACACTGCTCCGCCGGTTTGGGGGGGGGGTGGGTGGGGCGGGGGGTGATGGTACACACTGCTCCGCCGGTTTGGGGGGGGGGGGGTGATGGTACACACTGCTCCGTCCGGTTTGGGGGGGGGGTGATGGGACACACTGCTCCGCCGGTTTGGTGGGGGGGGGGGGGGGGGGGTGATGGTACACACTGCTACCGCCGGTGGAGGGAGTGAATGTTTCAGGTGGTGGATAGCTACTGATCAAGTGGGCTGCTTTGGCCAGGCGATGTCAAGCTCAAGTGTTGTTGGGAAAGCTCTAATCTAGGCAAGTGGAGAATATTCCATTTTACACCTGACTTGTCCTTGTAAATGGTGGCAGCTTTAGGGAGTCAGGAGGTGAGTTACTCTCTGCAGAATTCACAGCCTCTGAAGTGCTCGCTCTGTAGTTACAATAATTACATGGCGAGCCCAGTTAAGTCTCTGGTCAATAAGAAAACGCAAGGGAAGACATACTGACCTCTGCAATTTAGTTACTTGTTCGTGTTTGGACCAAGGCTGTAATGAGGGTAAATCATTGCTGAGCAAAATATTTTCCAGCCCTTGACTGTGTTGACAGAACTCTCACCTTTTTTTTAAGTATAAATTTAGAGAAAGCCATTTTTAAATTCCAATTAAGGGGCAATTTAGCGTGGCCAATCCACCTACCCTGCACATCTTTGGGTTGTGGGGGTGAAACCCACGAAGACACGGGGGGAATGTGCAAACTCCAGAAGGTGAAAATATTGAGGGAGAACTAGGGAATAGGGCCAGTATGGCTCTGAGGAAGAGCAGACAGGGAGATGTTGCTGAACACAGCGGGTCTGGTGGCCTGAAGTGCATATGTTTCAATGCAAGAAGTATTACGGGAAGGCAGATGAACATAGAAGCTTGGATTAGTACTTGGGACTATGATGTTGTTGCCATTACAGAGACCTGGTTGAGGGAAGGACAGGGTTGGCAGCTAAACATCCAGGATTTCGATGTTTCAGGCGGGATAGAGGGGGAGGTAAAAGGGGTGGAGGAGTTGCGCTACTGGGTAGGGGGAATATCACAGCTGTACTACGGGAGGACACCTCAGAGGGCAGCGCGGCTATATGGTAGAGATCAGGAATAGAAGGGTGCAGTCACAATGTTGGGGGTTTACTACAGGCCTCCCAACAGCCAGCGGGAGATAGAGGAGCAGATAGGTGGCCAGATTTGGAAACGAGTAAAAGCAAAAGGGTTGTTATGATGGGAGACTTAACTTCCCCACTATTGAGTGGGACTCACTTAGTGCTTAGGGGCTTGGACAGGGCAGAGTTTGTAAGGAGCATTCCAGGAGGGCTTCTTAAAACAAAATGTAGATAGTCCAGAAAGGGAAGGGCTGTACTGGACCTGGTATTGGGGAATGAGCCCGGCCAGGTGGTAGAAGTTTCAGTCGGGGGAGCATTTCGGGGACAGTGACCACAATTCAGTAAGTTGTAAAGTGCTGGTGGACAAGGATAAGAGTGGTCCTAGGGTAAATGTGCTAAATTGGGGGAAGGCTAATTATAACAATATTAGGCAGGAACTGAAGAACCTAGATTGGGGGAGGATGTTTGAGGGTAAATCAAACATCTGACATGTGGGAAGCTTTCAAATGTCAGTTGAGAGGAATTAAGAACCGGCATGTTCCTGTGCGGAAGAAGGATAAATACGGCAAATTTAGGGAACCTTGGACAACTGAGAGATATTGTAGGCCTCGTCAAAAGAAAAAGGAGACATTTGTCAGGGCTAGAAGGCTGGGAACAGACGAAGCCTATGTGGAATATAAGGAAAGTAGGAAGGAACTTAAGCAAGGAGTCAGGAGGGCTAAAAGGGGTCACGAAAAGTCATTGGCAAATAGGGTTAAGGAAAATCCCAGGGCTTTTTACATGTACATAAAAAGCAAGAGGGTAGCCAGGGAAAGGGTTGGCCCACTGAAGAACAGGCAAGGGAATCTATGTGTGGAGCCAGAGGAAATGGGCGAAGTATTAAATGATTACTTTGCATCAGTATTCACCAAAGAGAAGGAATTGGTGGATGTTGAATCTGGAGCAGTGTGTGAAGATAGCCTGGGTCACATTGACATCCAAAAAGACGAGGTGTTGGGTGTCTTGAAAATATTACGGTAGATAAGTCCCAGGGCCTGATGTGATCTACCCCAGAATACTGAAGGAGGCTAGAGAGGAAATTGCTGAGGCCCTTGACAGAAATCTTTGGATCCTCACTGTCTTCAGGTGATGTCCCGGAGGACTGGGGAATAGCCAATGTTGTTCCTTTGTTTAAGAAGGGTAGCAATGATTATCCAGGGAACTACAGGCCGGGGAGCCTTACGTCAGTGGTAAGGAACTTACTGGAGAGAATTCTTCGAGACAGGGTCTACTCCCATTTGAAAGCAAATGGACGTATCAGTGAGAGGCAGCATGGTTTTGTGAAGGGGAAGTCGTGTCTCACTAACTTGATAGAGTTTTTCGAAGAGGTCACAAAGATGATTGATGCAAGCAGGGCAGTGAATGTTGTCTATATGGTCTTCAGTAAGGCCTTTAACAAGCAGAAACTCAAGCGGGAGAATCCAGCTAAGAAGGTGTGCAGTGCTGGTCTGAGGAGACAGAAGAGCTCTTACGTGACTGCTTGGAGACAGTGGACTGGTCCATATTTAGAACTCAGCGACTAACTTAAATGAGTATGCCACCACCGTCACAGACTTCATCAGCAAATGTGTGGACGACTGCGTGCCAAAGAAAGCAGTACGTACGTTCCCCAACCGGAAACCATGGCTCAACCGCGAGATTGACTCCCTACTGAAGGGCAGATCTGAGGCGTTCAAGGCAGACGACCCTGTCCTATACAAGAAATCCAGGTACGACCTCCGCAAAGCCATCCGAGATGCCAAGAGAGAATATCAAACTAAGCTAGAGTCACAGACAGACTCTCGGCGGTTGTGGCAAGGACTAAGCAACATAACGGGCTACAAAGCGAAGCCGAGCAGTATCTCTGGCAGCAGCGCACCCCTCCCCGATGAACTTAATGCATTCTATGCTCGGTTTGAGCAGGTAACCAACAACCCGCTATCGAGTGCCCCAGCAACCCATAATTCACCCATACCCACCATCACAGTTTCCGAAGTCAGATCGGCCTTCCTGAAAGTGAACCCACGGAAGGCGATGGGCCCGGACGGGATCCCTGGTCGTGCACTCAGAACCTGCGCGGACCAGCTGGCAGAGGTTTTCACAGACATCTTTAACCTATCCCTACTCCACTCCGAGGTCCCCACCTGCTTCAAGAAGACCACCATCATACCGGTACCAAAGAAGAACCAGGCAACGTGCCTCAATGACTACCGCCCGGTGGCCCTGACGTCAGTTGTAATGAAGTGCTTTGAGAGGCTGATCATGAAGCGCATCACCTCCATACTCCCGGAACGCCTTGACCCAACTTCAATTCGCATACCGTCACAACCGGTCCACATCAGACGCCATTTCCCTGGCCCTACACTAATCCCTAGAGCATCTCGAAAACAAGGACTCCTACATCAGACTCCTATTTATTGACTACAGCTCCGCCTTCAACACCATAATCCCAGCCAAGCTCATATCAAAGCTCCAAAACCTAGGACTTGGCTCTCCACTCTGCAACTGGATCCTTGACTTTCTGACCACAGACCACAGTCAGTAAGAATGAACACCAACACCTCCTCCACAATAGTCCTCAATACCGGTGCCCCGCAAGGCTGCGTACTTAGCCCCCTACTCTACTCCCTGTACACACACGACTACATGGCAAAACTTGGTTCCAACTCCATCTACAAGTTTGCTGACGATGCGACCATAGTGGGCCGGATCTCGAACAACGACGAGTCTGAATACAGGAGGGAGATAGAGAAGTTAGTGGAGTGGTGCAGGGACAACAATCTCTCCCTTAATGCCAGCAAAACTAAAGAGCTGGCCATCGACTTCAGGAAGCAAAGTACTGTACACACCCCTGTCAGCATCAACGGAGCCGAGGTAGAGATGGTGAGCAGTTTCAAATTCCTAGGGGTGCACATCACCAAAAATCTATCCTGGTCCACTCATGTCGACGCTATCACCAAGAAAGCACAACAGCGCCTTTACTTCCTCAGGAAACTAAGGAAATTTGGCATGTCCACATTAACCCTTACCAACTTTTACAGATGCACTATAGAGAGCATCCTCTCGGGCTGCATCACAGCCTGGTATGGCAACTGCTCGGCCCAGGACCGCAAGGAACTTCAGAGAG
Organism: Scyliorhinus canicula; assembly: GCF_902713615.1. NCBI lineage: Eukaryota > Metazoa > Chordata > Chondrichthyes > Carcharhiniformes > Scyliorhinidae > Scyliorhinus > Scyliorhinus canicula. Next base: position 198,609 of record NC_052162.1, read on the forward strand.
TCGTGAATACCGCCCAGTCCATCACACGAAACCTGCCTCCCATCCATTGATTCCATCTACACCTCCCGCTGCCGGGGGAAAGCAGGCAGCATAATCAAGGATCCCTCCCACCCGGCTTACTCACTCTTCCAACTTCTTCCATCGGGCAGGAGATTCAGAAGTCTGAGAACACAGACGAACAGACTCAAAAACAGCTTCTTCCCCACTGTCACCAGACTCCTAAATGACCCTTTTATGGACTGTTCTCATTAACACTACACCCTGTCTGCTTCATCCGATGCCAATGCTTATGTAGTTACATTGTATATCTTGTGTTGCCCTATTTTGTATTCTCATGTATTTTCTTGAATTCTGTTCAATTCCCTTTTCTTCCCATGTACTGAATGATCTGTTGAGCTGCTTGCAGAAAAATACTTTTCACTGTACCTCGGTACACGTGACAATAAACAAATCCAATCCAATCCAATCCAACAAGGTCCCTCATGGCAGACTGGTGCAAAAGGTGAAGTCACACGGGATCAGGAGTGAGCTGGCAAGATGGATACAGAACTGGCTAGGTCATCGAGAGTAGCAATGGAAGGGTGCTTTTCTGATTGGAGGGCTGTGACTAGTGGTGTTCTGCAGGGATCAGTGCTGGGACCTTTGCTGTTTGTAGTATATATAAATGATTTGGAGGAAAATGTAACTGGTCTGATTAGTAAGTTTGCAGACAACACAAAGGTCGGTGGAATTGCGGATAGTGATGAGGGACTGTCAGAGGATACAGCAGGATTTAGATCGTTTGGAGACTTGCGGGGAGAGATGGCAGATGGAGTTTAATCCAGACAAATGTGAGGTAATGCATTTTGCAAGGTCTAATGCAGGTCGGGAATATACAGTGAATGGTGGAACCCTCAAGAGTATTGACAGTCAGAGAGATCTCGGTGTACTAGATCTAGATCGAGAGACCCGGCAGGGAGCGGCGATGAGACCTCAACTAAAAATGCGCCCCACTTTACTGTTAACTTGCCAAACTCTTGAAGTTCTTTGCAGATTTCACTTATTTGGTGATCCTGAGTGAGTTCTCCCAGTGAGCCAGAGAAGACAGAGCCAGAGTGAGACACAGCTAAGAGTGAGTTTGGGAATGTGAAGCTAGGTGGGAATTCGGGGTATTCATCCCTGGTAAGTGACTGGTGAGTAGTTTTTCTTTCTTCTTTTTCTTTTCATTGGTATATGTATTTTTCTTCATTTTTGTTTGGAATTGTAGTTGTATAAGTTAACCGAAGATTTAAGACATGGGAGGAGATCCCAGACCCGTGTCATGCTCCTCGTGTGCGATGTGGGAGCTCAGGGACACGTCCACTGTCCCTGGCTCCTTCACGTGCAAGAAGTGTGTTCAGTTGCAGCTCCTATTAGACCGCTTAACGACTCTGGAGCTGCGGATGGACTCACTTTGGAGTATCCGCGATGCTGAGGAGGTCGTGGATAGCACGTTTAGCGAGTTGGTCACACTGCAGGTGAAGGTTACTGAGGGAAATAGAAAATGGGTGACCAAAAGAAAGAGCAAGAGTAGGAAGGCAGTGCAGGTGTCCCCTGCAGTCATCTCCCTCCAAAACAGATGTACCGCTTTGGATACTGTTGAGGGAGATGGCTCACCAGGGGAATGCAGCAGCAGCCAGGTTCATGGCACCATGGCTGGCTCTGTTGCGCAGCAGGGCAGAAAGAAGAATGGCAGGGCTATAGTGATAGGGGACTCAATCGTAAGGGGAATAGACAGGCGGTTCTGTGGACGCAATCGAGACTCCAGGATGGTATGTTGCCTCCCTGGTGCAAGGGTCAAGGATGTCTCGGAGCGGCTGCAGGACATTCTTTGGGGGGGGGGGGGGGGGGGGGGGAGGGTGAACAGCCAGCTGTCGTGGTGCACATAGACACCAACGATATGGGTAAAAAAAACGGGACGAGGTCCTACAAGCGGAATTCAGGGAGTTAGGAGTTAAACGGAAAAGTAGGACCTCAAAGGTAGTAATCTCAGGATTGCTACCTGTGCCACGAGCTAGTGAGAGTAGGAATGTCAGGATAGATAGGGGTGAATGCGTGGCCTCGAGAGATGGTGCAAGAGGGAGGGATTCAAATTCCTGGGCATTGGAACGGTTCTGGGGGAGGTGGGACCAGTACAAACCGGATGGTCTGCACCTGGGCAGGACTGGAACCGATGTCCTCGAAGGCGGGGAGGGGTGGGGGGGGGGGGGGGGGGGGGGTTTGCTAGAGCTGTTGGGGAGGGTTTAAACTAACGTGGCAGGGGATGGGAACCAATGCAGGAAGTCGGAAAGGTAGCAAAACTGGGACAGAACAAAAGGCAGTAAAGGGGAAAAGGGATAGGCAGAGAAGCCATAGTCATAAATCAAAAAGGGCGACCAGTTCAAGATACAGTGACTGAGGGGAGCTCAGTGAATAGGCCAGAAATACTAAAAGGAATAAAACGGGAAGCAAAAACATAATGGAAAACGACGCAGCAATTCGTTACATGAAGATATGGGTTCAACGACAAGGAAATTAGGAGAAAAGTTCAGAAGAATTATAACTTAGGAGAGTTACTGATCGAGGTGTTAAGATTCAAAACAGAGGTATAAAAGCAACATAAGGTACTTTACCTGAATGCTCGTAGTATTCGGAATAAGGTAAATGAGTTGATGGCGCAAATCATCGTGAATGACTATGATTTAGTGACCATTACTGAAACATGGTTAAAGGATGGTCACGACTGGGAGTTAAATATCTGAGGGTATCAAACTATTCGGAAGGACAGAGTGGATGGTAAGGGAGGTGATGTAGCTCTATTATTTAAGGATGACATCTGGGCAGTAGTAAGGGATGATATCGGTGCTATGGAGGATAAGGTTGAATCCATTTGGGTGGAAATCAGGAATAGTAAGGCAAAAAAGTCACTGATAGGAGTAGTCTATAGGCTGCCAAATAGTCACATTATGGTGGGGCAGGCAATAAACAAAGAAATAACTGATGCATGTAGAAATTTTACGACAGTTATCATGGGGATTATAATCTACATGTCGATTGGTTTAACCAGGTCGGTCAAGGCAGCCTTGAGGAGTTTATAGAATGTATCCGCGATAGTTTCCTAGAACAGTATGTAATGGAACCTATGAGGGAACAAGCGGTCCTAGATCTGGTCCTGTGTAATGACTATGATTAATGATCTCATAGTCAGGGATCCTCTCGGAAGGAGCGATCACAATATGGTGGAATTTAAAATACAGATGGAGGGTGAGCAGGTAAATCAAACACTATGTGTTTTGTGCTTAAACAAGGAGATTACAATGGGATGAGAGAAGAGCTAGCTAAGGTAGACTGGCAGCAAAGACTTATGGTGAAACAGTTGAGGAACAGTGGAGAACCTTCGAAGCGATTTTTCACAGTGCTCAGCAAAGGTTTATACCCACAAAAAGGTTAGGACGGAAGGAAAGAGGGAAAATCGACCGTGGATATCTAAGGAAATAAGGGAGAGTATCAAATTGAAGGAAAAAAGCTGTTCTGGAAAATACAGAAAAGGTGTCATTTGAAACATGAAGTCTGGCAATATCTGGTCTGAGAGCGTACAGGGAAAGAATAAACATTTTAATAAGACACTTTCCCTGCCCTTGGCGCCTGTCTGTCTCCCGCCCCAGTGCTCAGGCCCTCCCCCCACCATGCCCCTTTAAGCCCGGTAGCCCATCCCCTATCGGAGGTCCCGATTTTTCCCACCAAAAAAGTATCAAGTGCGGGCTCCTCCTTCCCCCCACCCATGAGGCAGCAGCATCAGGAGAGCAGAACGCGAGGGAGCAGCAGCTGGAGAGGTCAGAACGGAGCACAGAGGAAGGAGGACAGAAAACAGAGAACCAGCATCAGGAGAGAAGAGGAGGAGAGAGAGAGAGAGAGAGAGAGAGAGAGAGAGGAGAGAGGAGAGAGAGAGGAGAGAGAGAGAGAGAACTCGGTGATGGGAAAGGCAAGGCAAGCAGCCGAGTATAAACTGTAATAGATCTAAAGAAGGCTAGGATTTAAAGTTAAAATGTTAAGGTGGGTCTGAAGGTCCCCACAACCAACCAGACAGCATCCAAAATCACTAATCTTTTTACCTTTCTGTAAAGAAAGTGTTTGCAACTTAAAAAAAAGTATACTAATAAAATAACTTACCTGAAAAAGTGGTTATTAGCTTACTTCACTTCCTTAATAACGCAGGACCCAGGACATCAATGCTATTAAGGGGTAAGTAGGTAAAATTCTTCGGTGAAGGTATGGGTTATACCGGGGGATAACAGGGCAGCACGGTGGCCTAGTGGTTAGCACAACCGCCTCACGGCGCTGAGGTCCCAGGTTCGATCCCGGCTCTGGGTCACTGTCCGTGTGGAGTTTGCACATTCTCCCCGTGTCTGCGTGGGTTTCGCCCCCACAACCCAAAAATGTGCAGAGTAGGTGGATTGGCCACGCTAAATTGCCCCTTAATAGAAAAAATAATTGGGTAATCTAAATTTAAAAAAAAAAAAAAAAAAAAAAATACCGGGGGATAACTTGAAAAGATAGTTTGACCTGAATAGCACCCACTGAAGCCTGCATCGGAGTCAGGGAGTGAGAATCCCTGGTCACCATTTAGAATATTGGCCCTTTTTGGTATAGGGGGGATTCTAAGAAGAATGGTGAATTTGCAAAAACAAAGCATACAAAGTGGCAAAGATTAGTGGGAGACTAGAGGACTGGGAAATCTTTAGGGGGCAACAGAAAGCTACTAAAAAAGCTATAATGAAGAGTAAAATAGATTATGAGAGTAAACTTGCTCAGAATATAAAAACAGATAGTAAAAGTTTCTACAAATATATAAAACAAAAAGAGTGGCTAAGGTAATATTGTCCTTTAGAGGATGAGAGGGAGATTTAATAATGGGAGATGAGGAAATGGCTGAGGAACTCCTAAACAGGTTTTTTGGGTCGGTCTTCACAGTGGAAGACACAAATAACATGCCAGTGACTGATAGAAATGAGGCTATGACAGGTGAGGACCTTGAGAGGATTGTTATCACTAAGGAGGTAGTGATGGGCAAGCTAATGGGGCTAAAGGTAGACAAGTCTCCTGGCCCTGATGGAATGCATCCCAGAATGCTAAAAGAGACGGCTGGGGAAATTGCAAATGCACTCGTGATAATTTACCGAAATTCGCTAGACTCTGGGGTGGTCCCGGCGGATTGGAAATTGGCAAACGTGACACCACTGTTTAAAAAAGGAGGTAGGCAGAAAGCAGGAAATTATAGGCCAGTGAGCTTAACTTCAGTAGTAGGGAAGATGCTGCAACCTATGTATCAAGGAAGAAATAGCGAGGCATCTGGATGGAAATTGTCCCATTGGGCAGGTGCAGCATGGGTTCATAAAGGGCAGGCCGTGCCTGACTAATTTAATGGAATGTTTTGAGGACATTACCAGTGCAGTAGATAATGGGAGCCAATGGATGTGGTATATCTGCATTCTTGAAACCTCTGACAAGGTTGCCACACAAAAGGTTGCTGAATAAGATAAAGATGCATGGCATTAAGGGTAAAGTAATAGCATGGATAGAGGATTGGTTAATTAATAGAAAGCAAAGAGTGGGGATTAATGGGTGTTTCGCTGGTTGGCAATCAGTAGCTAGTGGTGTTCCTCATGGATCAGTGTTGGGCCCACGATTGTTCACAATTTATATAGATGATTTGGAGTTGGGGACCACGGGCAATGTGTCCAAGTTTGCAGACGACGCTAAGATGAGTGGTAAAGCAAAAAGTGCAGAGGATACCGGAGGTCTGCAGAGGGATTTGGATAGGTTAAGTGAACGGGCTCGGGTCTGGCAGATGGAATACAATGTTGACAAATGTGAGGTTATCCATTTTGGTAGGAATAACAGCAAAAGGGATTATTATTTAAAGGATACAATATTAAAACATGCTGCTGTTCAGAGAGACCTGGGTGTGCTCGTACATGAGTCGCAAAAAGTTGGTTTACAGGTGCAACAGGCGATTAAGAAGGCAAATAGAATTTTGTCCTTCATTGCTAGAGGGATGGAGTTTAAGACTAGAGAAGTTATGCTGCAATTGTATAAGGTGTTAGTGAGGCCACACCTGGAGTATTGTGTTCAGTTTTAGTCTCCTTACCTGAGAAAGGACCTACTGGCACTGGAGGGTGTGCAGAGGAGATTCACTAGGTTAATCCCAGAGCTGAAGGGGTTGGATTACCAGGAGAAGTTGAGTAGACTGGGACTATTCGTTGGAATTTAGAAGGATGAGGGGGGATCTTATAGAAACATATAAAATTATGAAGGGAATAGATAGGATAGATGCAGGCAGGTTGTTTCCACTGGCGGGTGAAAGCAGAACTAGGGGGCATAGCCTCAAAATAAGGAAAAGTAGATTTAGGACTGAGTTTAGGAGGAACTTCTTCACCCAAAGGGTTGTGAATCTATGGAATTCCTTGCCCAGTGAAGCAGTTGAGGCTCCTTCATTATATGTTTTCAAGATAAAGATAGATAGTTTTTTTGAAGAATAAAGGGATTAAGGGTCATGGTGTTCGGGCCGGAAAGTGGAATTGAGTCTACAAAAGATCAGCCATGATCTCATTGAATGGCGGAGCAGGCTCGAGGGGCCAGATGGCCTCCTCCTGCTCCTAGTTCTTATGCTCTTTTGTACAGGTCCACAGGTCACTGAAAGGGGCAACACAGGTGGAGAAGGTAGTCAACAAGGCATACGGCCTGCTTGCCTTCATTGGCCGGGGCATTGAGTATAAGAATTGGCAAGTCATGTTGCAGCTGTATGGAACCTTAGTTAGGCCACACTTGGGAGTATAGTGTTCAATTCTGGTCGCCACACTCCAGAAGGGATGTGGAGGCTTTAGAGAGGGTGCAGAATAGATTTACCAGGATGTTGCCTGGTATGGAGGACATTAGCTATGAGGAGTGGTTGAATAAACTCGGTTTGTTCTCACTGGAACTACGGAGGTTGAGGGGTGACCTGATAGAGGTCTACAAAATTATGAGGGGCATAGACAGAGTGGATAGTCAGAGGCTTTTCCCCAGGGTAGAGCGGTCAATTACTAGGGGCATAGGTTTAAGGTGCGAGGGGCAAGGTTTAGAGTAGATGTACGAGGCAAGATTTTTTACACAGAGGGTAGTGGGTGCCTGGAACTCGCTGCCGGAGGAGGTGGTGGAAGCAGAGACGATAGTGACATTTAAGGGGCATCTTGACAAATACATGAATAGGATGGGAATAGAGGGATACGGACCCAGGAAGTGTAGAAGATTTTAGTTTCGATGGGCAGCATGGTCTGCGCAGGCTTGGAGGGCTGAAGGGCCTGTTCCTGTGCTGTACTTTTCTTTGTTCTTTGTTCCACACGGACAGTGACTCAGTACCGGGATTCGAACCTGGGTCCTCAGCACTGTAGGCTGCAGTGCTAACCACTGTGCCACCCTAACTCTCACCTTTTTTATTGATTTACAGAATGTGGGTCACTGGGTGTTTGAATTTCTTTCAAACAGGAAGAGTCTCGACCAGGCCATTGTTTATTGCCCATCCCCAATTGCCCTTGAGGGGGTATTTCAGAGTCAACCACGTTGCTGTGGGTCTGGAGTCACATGTAGGTCAGACCAAGTAAGGACGGCAGATTTCCTTCCCTAAAGGACATTAGTGGACCAGATGGGGTTTCATGACCATCAGTAGACTTTCAGTTGACTGACATCTATAAGACAAGACCATAAATCACAGGAGCAGAATTAGGCCACTCGGCCCATCGAGTCTGCTCTGCTATTCAATCATGGCTGATATTTTTCTCATCCCCATTCTCCTGCCTTCTCCCTATAACCCCTGATTCCCTTATTAATCAATAACCGATCTATCTCAGTCTTAAAGACACTCGGTTATTTGGCCTCCACAGCCTTCTGCGGCAAAGAGTTCCACAGATTTAGCACCCTCTGGTTGAAGAAATTCCTCCTCATATCTGTTTTAAAGGATCGTCCCTTTAGTCTGAGATGGTGTCCTCTGGTTTTGGTTTTTCCTACAAGTGAAAACATTCTCTCCACATCCACTCGATTCAGGCCTTGCAGTATTCCGTAAGTTTCAATAAGATCCCCCCTCATCCTTCTAAACTCCAACGAGTACAGACACAGAGTCTTCAACCGTTCCTCATACGAAGCTCTTCATTCCAGGGATGATTCTTGTGAACCTCTTCTGGACTCTTTCCAAGGCCAGCACATCCTTCCTTAGATACGTGGCCCAAAACTGCTCACAATACTCCAAATGGGGTCTGACCTGAGCCTTATATAGCCTCAATAGTATGCCCCGGTCTTGTATTCTAGCCCTCTCAACATGAATGCTAACATTGTATTTGCTTTCCTAACTGCAACTGAACTTGCACATTAACCTTAAGAGAATCCTGAACTAGAACTCCTAAGTTCATTTGTGCTTCTGATTTCCGAAACCTTTTCCCATTTAGAAAATAGTCTATGCCTCTATTCTTCCTACCAAAGTGCATAACTTCACACATTTTCACGTTATTAATTCTGCCACTTCTTTGCCCACTCTCCTAGCCTGTCCAGGCCCTTCTGCAGCCCCCTGCTTCCTCAATACTACCTGTCCCTCCACATATCTTATTTTAAATATAAACTTAAAGTACCCAATTCTTTTTTTCCAATTAAGGGGCAATTTAGTGTGGCCAATCCACCTATCCTGCACATCTTTGGGTTGTGGAGGTGAGACCCACGCAGACACGGGGAGAATGTGGTGCAAACTCCAGGCAGAGTGACCCGGGGCCGGGATCGAACTAGGATCCTTGGTGCGTGGGGCAGCAGTGCTAACCACTGCGCCACCATGCTGCCCAGCCTCGACATATCTTTGTACCATCTGCAAACTTAGCAACTGTGCCCTTCTTCCAGATATTATTAGACAAAAGACCATAAGACATAGGAGCAGAATTAGGCCACTTGGCCCATCGACTCTGCCATTCAATCATGGCTGATATTTTCTCATCCCCATTCTGTCTTTTCCCCATATCGTGAATAGCTATGGTCCCAACTTTGATCCCTGTGGAACACCACTCGTCACCGGCTGCATATCCTGAAAAGAATCCCTTTATCGCCACTCTCTGTATTCTACCTGTCAGCCAGTCCTCTATCCATGCCAATACCTTCCCCAAAACACCAAGGGCTCTGAACTTATTTAGCAGCCTCCTATATGTCACCTTATCATGATGCTGGGCACCTGATCAGGAGGTCACGGAGAATGCTTAAATGTAACCCCCCCCCAAAAAAGGAGGAATGTATAGACTTCAAAAAGATTTAAATGGTGAAATAAAGAGGATAAATAACCATTAATAGTAGAGTTCAGTACCTGTAGATCCCTCGGTCAAGATTCTCAATGAATTTGGCTCTATCTTCAACTGCACAGTGATAATGATAGGTCTTGATGCAAGCTTTAATTTCACAGCCAATGGTTGCACCTATTTGACTGCATAATGTACATTTCTGAAATTTTACAAACAAGTTATTCACATTCCGGAAAATCAAAACATTGTTTGCCCGCGCACTAATCACTACAAAAGGAACAGAATGCCAGAATGCTCCCCATTTCTTTTTTTAAATTATATTTTCATTAAAGATTTCATAATTAACAAACACGATCTAAACTACAACACAACCCTGAAAATTGTTCAAACGTGGTACAATTATCATCCCCAAACACAGGGAAACTGAGATATAGTAATATAGAAAACCAGAAAACACACAAAGGTGACATCCAAACCATCGCCCTCCAAATAAATCCTATTATCACTCACCCCCCCCCCCCCAAAACAGGTGATGGTAATTAACTCTTTGAAGTGTGAGATAAATGGTTGTCACCTCAGGTAGAATCCTTCTGGCGATCCCCTAATCATGAACTTGACCATTTCCAGGTATAAAAAGTCCATAAGGTCACCCAACCAGACCGAGGCAGAGCGGAGGCTTCATCCCAGCAGAACTCCCTTTCAGGCTATCAGTAAGGTAATGGTGAGCATCCACCTTCACCCCTGTCCGCAGCCCTAGCCAGTATGATAGCCTGAAAATGGCCACCAATGGACAAGGCTCCAGATCGATATTAAGAACCGCTGACATTGTGCTAAAGGAAACCTAAGAGCTCACCATCTTTGGGCAAGACCAGAACATGTGGGTATGGTTGGCGGGCCCACAGGAACACCGCTCACACCTGTGCTTCACTCTATCAAAGAAGCCGCTCATCCTGTTTTTGGTGAGATGAGCTGTGTGAACCCCTCGAGTTGGATCAGGCTGAGCCGTGGGCAGGAGGAGGTGGAGTTTACCCTACAAAGGGCCTCATTCCACACACACTCATCTAGGATGGGTCCCAACTCTCCTCCCATTTTGCTATCTCCCCCATTTCTACCACAGCTCAAAATAAAGTCCAATAAACAGTTAAAGTGTGCAAGAGGTTAAAAGGCGGCACGGTTAGCACTGCTGCCTCACAGCACCAAGGATCCAGGTTCGCTCCCGGGCCACTGTGTGTGTGGAGTTTGCACATTCTCCCCGTGTCTGTGTGGGTCTCACTCCCACAACTTAAAGATGCACAGGTTAGGTGGATTGGCCTCGCTAAATTGCCCCTTAATTGGAAAAAAAATAATTGGGTACTCTATTTTTTTTTAAATGTGAAAGAGCCCATTGTGGAACACTACACAGAGAACAGCAGGCATGGTTCATGCACATTGAACTGCTGGCATGAATTGTGTAGATTGTTATTCTATAATCTGATAAACTGTGTAATGCTGAAGTATATTGGAAGCAAAACATTTTGATTAGATAAATGAGAGGAATGTTTGCAGCGCTATGAAGAAACAATAAGGCAATTAGATTAGCAGCTACATCCACAGGCCAGCAGAGTCTCTGTGAGCTTCCGTGTGCTGTAATTGCTCTCTACTCATTCCCAATATTACAATACAACCTGAAGATCCACTCAGGATAAATAAGCAGATCATAAAGTTTGCATTAAGTCAAAGCTGTTCAGTCAATACTGAACATACACTAAATGACCAACATTCTGATTTGATCAAAATTATATTAAAAATGATGACTGAACAGAAACAAAGGCATCAATCAGATTATTAATTCACATCAAACATTTGCACAAATGGAATTTGGATACGAACCATTCTTTTTCCCCTTTTGATTTCTTGAATGACTGTTTTAATATCAAAATCGCCAAAATCTTTTCTAGATGAATTTGTAAGTTGGACAGTACCAGAAGAAAATAACTGGAATTAAAAACAAGTTTCATTAAATTACTGTGCTGCATAGAGCTATTTTTAATGCAAGATCTTGGTGAGAAGAGAACAGGCCCATATTTTATATTTTGCTGATGTTATTGTTTTAAATTAGGGATGACAGTGACCGAAGCTGAAAAGGTCTGAAAATGTTCGTGTCCATATTGTAATACCAAGAGGCAGAATCGCTGCTAACTATAGGGTCAGATAAATATCACATTTTTATGATCTGTGGTGGAATAAAAATGAGCTGAGGCCACACAAATGGGTGGAAATGTAAAATAAAATGCAGTTAGGACCATTGAGGGGAGGCAGTTCCGGGAGTTATAGTGACCGTGAAACTTTTATGTCGTAACAACTCATTTGGTTCACTGATGCCCTTATTTAGAAAATGTTGCTTGATTGCAGAATGACATCTAATGTTGGGCACAGTTATTAGTTTTGCAAGCACAATGGAAGAAGGGACATTCTGTTTGATCCGCCAGTCTTCAGTCCAGCCAACATACTTAGCATCACACTAGCACTAAAACCCATGTGTGAGAGAGATTGTGAGATTGTGACAGAGGATACAGCAGAATACAGATAGATTGGAGAGTTGGCCAGAGAAATGACAGATGGAGTTCCAACCTGGATAAATGCGAGGTGATGCATTTTGGAAGATCAAATTCAGGTGCGAATTATACAGTAAATGGAACCCTTAGGAACATTAACATACAGAGGGATCAGGGCGTTCAGGTCCATAGTTCCATGCAAGTGGCAATGCAGTTGGATAAGGTGGTCAAGAATGCATACGGCATGCTTGCCTTCATTGGCCAGGGCATTGAGTACAAGAGTTGGCAGATCACAGTACAGTTGTATAATACTTTAGTTAGGCCACATTTGGAATATTGCGTGCAGTTCTGGCCGCCCCACTACCAGGAGGAGTGGAAAGAAGGTTGACCTGGATGGTGCCTGGTCTGGAGGGAGTTAGCTATGAGGAGAGGTTGAATAAACTCGGATTGTTTGCGTTGGAAATTACGCTGACAACTTCAGTTTGGCAGTCAGGCTTGCGGTGTGGCACATTTGCGTCTACTGGAAGCTACATGTATTAATACACAGGGCCCTATTCTTTACAGGCAGAAAGAACATGTACACACATAGTTTTGTTTAGTTAAAACAGGCACAAAGTGACAGCCAACTCTGGTTCATTCCATACAGCAATCCATTGGGCAGTGACAAGCTGTCCAATTTCAAACAATGCTTACCAGTGTTATGGGCCAGGGTTTAGAGAACCCCAAAGTGTATCATGGAGTTCACCTGACCCACAACCTTTAATAGATTGTGGTATGGGGAGCACACGGCCCACTCTACAGGTGTGGTACAGCAGAAATGGAAAAGTATTTTTTAAAGCAAAACAATGTTTATTCTATGAACTCAAGTTAACCTTTTTAAAACTTACAGTGAACATCTTAGCAACCATTAATTCAAATACAACCCCCAGAGACTACAACACTAAGTAAACCTTTAAACTTTCCTTTTTAACATCCATATGACTTAAAACAAAACCTTTAATCAGAAGCACATCAGGTTAAAGTCACTACTGAAAACATTTATAATTCTGAATTCACCAAATGATCAAGAGATAGTCTTTTGATGGCAGTGAGAACAGCAGTACACCTGCTCTGTCTGGCTTCAGCTCCAACACTGAAAACGAAACTAAAACACACCCTGCAGCCTGTTCAAAAACTAAAAAAGCTGACAGACAGCCCAGCTCCACCCACTCTCTGACATCCCTGCAGGAGTAAACACCCATTTCTTAAAGGTACTCTCACCACAGATATTTATATACATACCCATTTATAAACACCCATTTCTTAAAGGTACTCTCACATGACACCAGTTAATAGTCAGTCACCATTAACTAGTGCATTCTCCATGGCAACACCTCTACCAATCAGAGTCCATTTACCAGCCAACCAGCACCCTCTTATACAGCACAAAGTTATTGTTTCCTTTGACATTGGGATTCTTGCAATTGACATGATGAGTACAAGAAGAAAAGCTTCAACAAAATGTGTTTTTTCAGCAAAATGTAAAAGCAGATTTTCCAATTGTCCAGCTCTTCCTAAACGGACAACCACTCATCATGATCTGCATTTCAGGTAATAAATCTACACACACGGTTTTCTAGGGCAGCGCAGTAGCACAGTGGTTGTCACTGTTGCTTCACAGCTCCAGGGTCCCAGGTTCAATTCCCGGCTTGGGTAACTGTCTGTGCAGAATCTGCACGTACTCCCTGTGGCTGCGTGGGTTTCCTCCGGGTGCTCCGATTTCCTCCCACAAGTCCCGAAAGATGAGCTGTCAGGTGAATTGGACATTCTGAATTCTCCCTCTGTGTACCCAAACAGGCGCCGGAGTGTGGCGACTAGGGGATTTTCACAATAACTTCATTGCAGTGTTAATATAAGCCTTCTTGTGGCAATAAAGATTATTATTATTCACATTAAATAGCTAATTTTGGGGGAATATTTAATAATTTAAGCTCCAATGATTTAGAATCCCTACAGTGCAGGAGGTCATTTGGCCATCGCGTCTGCACCGACTCCTCCGAAAGAGCACTCTACCTAGGCCCACTCCACTCTATCCCCATAACTCTGCACATTGATCATGGCCAATCCACCTAACCGTACATTAGCATGATGTAAAGGCCTTTCTTGGTAATTTCCTTATTTCCTATTTCTCTATTGTCATTTCGATCCATGGATCTTTAATGGAGGCATATAGAACATAGAACATTACAGTGCAGTACAGGCCCTTCGGCCCTCGATGTTATCTTTAAGTCAAGCGGAGGAAGTGCAAAAGTTGAAAAGTAGTACAGCGTTATGAAGGTTCAGATGTTGTACAGAAGAACTCAGATTTTATGGCACCTGAGAGATTAGAGGTATTCTGTTTGATTGGTTGCCTTGTGGCCGATGGATTGTCGAGGGACTGTATTCTGCTCAGCAACAGACAGCGATTGGGTCATGCCAGGTGGGATTTTTCAGATGAATGGGCAGAAAGTTCCTAGACGATGAGAGGAGAGGCTGTGGGGCGCGATTCTCCGCTCCCACGGAAATCGTGAAGGCCTCGGAGCCCGCTCCTCGCACCGAATTCACCCCCACCCGGGGGGCTAGGAGCCCGCTCCTCGCACCGAATTCACCCCCACCCGGGGGGCTAGGAGACCGCTCCTCGCACCGAATTCACCCCCACCCGGGGGGCTAGGAGCCCGCTCCTCGCACCGAATTCACCCCCACCCGGGGGGCTAGGAGCACGCTCCTCGCACCGAATTCACCCCCACCCGGGGGGCTAGGAGCGGCGCTCCGTTATTCTCGGCCGCGGGGGCGTCGCGCTGAGAATGACGCGGCTGGTGCGTCTAATGACGTCAGCCGCGCATGCGCAGGTTGGCTGGCTCCAACCCGCACATGCGCGGCTGAGGTCACGCCGCTAACGGTTCGAACCCGCGCATGCACGGTGGCCGTCTTTCCCCTCAGCCGCCCCGCAAGACGTGGCGGCTTGATCTTGCGGGGCGGCGGAGGGGAAATAGTGCGTCCAATTGGGACGCCGGCCCGACGATCGGTGGGCACCGGTCGCGGGCCTGTCCCCTCCCGAGCACAGTCGTGGTGCTCTTTCCCCAAAAGGCCACCTACAAGCCCCAAACGGGCATCTCCACACTCGTTTCACGACGGCAGCGACCAGTGTGGTTGCCGCCGTCATGAAAACGGTCGGCGAACGGCAGGCCGCTTGGCCCATCCGGGTCGGAGAATCGCAGTTCGCCGTGAAGAACGGCGAGCGGCGATTCTTCCGAGCCCCGGGGGGGGGGGGGGGGGGGGGGGGGGGGGAATTGCGGGGTGTGCAAGGGGGGGGGCGTGAATTTAGACCCTCCTGCGATTCTCCCACTCTGCGTGGGGAGCGGAGAATCGCGCCCTGTGTGTTGCTCTCTCTCCCAAATGTTTCCTGCATTCTGTGCCTCAGTCTACAGACCCAAGACCCTGTTGAGTCTACAGTGAAAACCATTACAAGCTGAAAACAAAGACGTCCAACTGGGGGCCTGGACTGAAAGAACCTAACTAGAAGCCGTCCATCTGAAACGGAGTATTTTATCCTTTTACTTTTAGTAATATTTGTACAACCCTTTTTCCCTCTGTGTTTGTCTGTGTTGTGTGTGTGTATAGAGGGCATGGTGGGTTAAGGTGGGGTTGGGGTGAAAAATTAGATCATAGTTAACCAGTTTTATTTGCTGCCTATTTAATTCTCATTATTATAAAAGTTAACTGTGCTTGAAGTTACAAACCTGGTGACTGTAATTATTGGGCAGTCAAAGACCAAAACAGACTTTGGGTGTTAAATTTTTTTTTTTAAATTTAAAGAGCCCAATTCTCCCCCCCCCCCCCCCCCCCCCCCCCCCCCCCCCCATTAAGGGGCAATTTAGCATGGGTATTCCACCTACCCTGCACATCTTTAGGTTGTGGGGGTGAGACTGACGCAGACACGGGGAGAATGTGCAAACACCTCACGGACACGGACCCGGGGCCGGGATCGAACCTGGGACCCTCGACACCATGCCGCCCTGGGTATATTTTTAAACGAAGAGTTAATTTTAACTGTGTTGTGACTCCGGGTGAAGTGGAGCTGGAATTGACCGCACACTAGCCCAGATATAGTAACAATGGTGACATGTCTTTCTGAGCCAATCAGAAATATTTGGGAGTTTTCCCACTATGGACGGACGTAATGTGTCATTTCTGCTCATTTAACATGCTTTAAGCAAAACTTAACAATATGAATCCTGTAATGGACGACAAACATGACACGCAGCACATACAGAAACTCTCATGTTCACATGCAAAACTGGCTCCAAAATGCAACAGACTTCATGAAATATACTGGCAGTGCCTATCCCCAAAGTGTTTCAAACACTATTGAATCCACTTACCATGCATTTGTAATGTGCTGCAACCTTTTTAGCATTTGACGTGTGGAGTTTTCCTCTGGTTTCATTTTCTTCATCTCCAGCATGACAGAAGCCACACTTTGGCCCTGTAATAGTGGGGCTGCTGCAATGAGGAGACCGCTCCCTCTACAATGGTTAATGTAGACACAAAATCAAAACAAAGGCAAGAATTATCTACAACATCCCAAAAGACAGGAAAACATTAATTTACAGAATCACAGAATTGTTAGAACGTAGAAAGAGGCCATTTAGCCATGGCGTGGGTATCAGGTAGCCACACGAACAATTCAACAAGTATCATTCTTCTAACTTTGCCCATAACCCTGAAAATTCTTCCTTTTCAGATAATAAGTCTCTTGAACGCTTCGACTGAAAGTGCCTCCACCACACTCTCAGATAGTATATTTCAGATCCTAACCACTCGCTGTGAAAAAGTCTTTACTTCTGTCACTTTGGCTTCTTTTACTATTGTCATGTGAAAGTACCTTTAAGAAATGAGTGTTTAAGAAACATACCTTTAAGAAATGGGTGTTTATCAGTGATGTCAGAGTGTGGGTGGAGCTGGGCTGAGCTCTTTACTTTCATTTTAGGCTGTTTGCTGCAGGGTGTGTTTTAGTTTCGTTTGCAGAGCTGGTTTTTACACACATAGAATTTACAGTGCAGAAGGAGGCCATTCGGCCCATCGAGTCAGCACCGGCTCTTGGAAAGAGCACCCTACCCAAGGTCAACACCTCCACCCTATCCGCATAACCCAGTAACCCCACCTAACACTAAGGGCAATTTTGGACACTAAGGGAAATTTTGGACACTAAGGGCAATTTATCATGGCCAATCCACCTAACCTGCACATCTTTGGACTGTAGGAGGAAACCGGAGCACCCGGAGGAAACCCACGCACACACGGGGAGGACGTGCAGACTCCGCACAGACAGTGAACCAAGCCGGAATCGAACCTGGGACCCTGGAGCTGTGAAGCAATTATGCTATCCACAATGCTACCGCGCTGCCCACTAATGACTGCAGTCACAGCCAGAAGATGTATGAGTCTCTCTCTCTCTGTAATCTAAAGACTATAAATCGATCCTTTGGTGATTTAAAACTAATAACTGCTTTCAGCAGTGATGTCACCTGATGTGCTTCTGTTTAAAGGTATTTTCTAAGTCTTATGGATGTTAAAAGGACAGTTTAAGGATTACTTTGTGTTGTAATCTTTGGGGGTTGTATTTGAATTAATGGTTGCTAAGATGTTCACTGTATGTTTCAAAAAGGTTAACTTGAGTTCATAGAATAAACATTGTTTTGCTTTAAAAAAAACTTTTCCATTTCTGCTGTACCACACCTGTAGAGTGGGTTGTGTGCTCCCCATACCACAATCTAGTAAAAGTTGTGGGTCAGGTGAATTCCATGATACACTTTGGGGTTCTCTAAACCCTGGTCCATAACACTATTACTTTAAAATCTGTGCCCCCTCGTTCTCAATCCGTTCCCATAAGACCATAAGACATAGGAGCAGAATTAGGCCACTCGGCCCATCGAGTCTGCTCCGCCATTCAATCATGGCTGATATTTTCTCATCCTCATTCTCCTGCCTTCTCCCCATAACCCCTGATCCCCTTATTAATCAAGAACCTATCTATCTCTGTCTTATAGACACTCAATGATTTGGCCTCCACAGCCTTCTGCGGCAAAGAGTTCCACAGATTCAGCACCCTCTGGCTGAAGAAAGTTTTAAAGGATCGTCCCTTTAGTCTGAGTGGGAACAGTTTCTTCCCATCTACTCTGTCAAACATTTCAGGATTTTGAATACTTGTATCAAATTTCCTCTGACCCTCCATTTCTCCAAGGAAAATAGTCCCAAATTTTCCAATGTATCTTCATAACTGAAATTCCTCAACCCTGGGACCATTGCCATCAATCCTTTCTGCATTCTCTCCAATAACGACACATCCTTGCTCATGCGCAGCATCCAGAACTGTACTCAATATTGCAGCTGAGACCAAACTAATGTCTTATACAAGTTCAACATAACCTCCTTGCACTTGTACTCTATGCCTCTATTAGTAAAGCCCAGAGTACTAAATGCTTTATTAACTTGTCTCTCCACCTGCCACTCTCAATGACTTGTGCACAAATACATCCAGGTTCCTCTGCTCTTGCACCACCTATAGAATTATGCCCATTATTTTATATTGCCTCCATGTTCTTCCTACCAAAACGAATCACTTCACATTTCTCTGCATTGAACTTGATCCAGTGCCTACCCACCGATTTCTCCAACTTGTCTATGTCCTTTTGAATTGAACCCTGTCCTCCTCACACTTCTCAATGCTTCAAAGTTTTGGATTATCCACAAATTCTGAAATTGCGCCCTGTACATCAAGGTTTCGGTCATAGGCCCAACACTGGCCCCTGAGGAACTCTACTACAAATCTTCCACCAGCCCATAAAATTTAATTGGTTACCACTGCTGCTTCACAGCACCAAGGACCCGGGTTCGATTCCGGCCTTGGATCACTGTCTGTGTGGAGTCTGCACGTTCTCCCGTGTCTGCGTGGGTTTCCTCCGGGTGCTCCGGTTTCCTCCCACAGTCCAAAGATAGGCTGGTTAGGTGGGTTGGCTATGCTAAATTGCCCCTTATGTGCATGGGTGAGCATGTTAGGTTATGGGGATAAGGCAGGATGGACAGGGGAAGTGGACCTGGGTAGCGTGCTTTTTCAGAGGGTTGGTGCAGACTCCAGGGGCTGAAATCCATGTTACTACTATCCCATTTATTCCATCAGCTATAACATTGTTCATGAGTCTGCTGTGTGACACTGTATCGAATGCCTTTGATTCTTGGTTCTCAATGGTATCTTCTACTTGACATCTTCCATAAGCACACTTATTCTTCTTTATCTTAATTTCAATCTCTTCTCTCATCCGGAGAGCTCTGGATTTCTTTGCCCTATCTTTCACTTTCAAGGGAATACATCTTGACTGTGCCCAAACTATTTTTAAATTCATTACAAAAATAATGTAAATTGGGCTTCAAATAATATTACAACTGTGAATTTGCCTTTGCGCAAAATACACACCTGCACCTCTCATTGGCACTACTCTTCCTGAGCCGGGCAGGGAGGAGACACAGCAAGTGAGGTGGTGGGGGTGGGGGAGAGAGTTGAGTGGAAGATGGTGAGGTTGCAATGAGTAGTGCGGGCAGGGAGGAGCGAGAGGGTGGGCAGAGCAGGCAGGGAGGAGCGAGAGGGTGGGCAGTGCGGGCAGGGAGGAGCGAGAGGGTGGGCAGTGCGGGCAGGGAGGAATGAGAGGGTGGGCAGTGCAGGCAGGGAGGAGCGAGAGGGTGGGCAGGGAGGAGCGAGAAGGTGGGCAGTGCAGGCAGGGAGGAGCGAGAAGGTGGGCAGTGCAGGCAGGGAGGAGCAAGAGGGTGGGCAGTGCAGGTAGGGAGGAATGAGAGGGTGGGCAGTGCAGGCAGGGAGGAGCAAGAGGGTGGGCAGTGCAGGCAGGGAGGAGCAAGAGGGTGGGCAGTGCAGGTAGGGAGGAATGAGAGGGTGGGCAGTGCGGGCAGGGAGGAGCCAGAGGGTGGGCAGGGAGGAGCGAGAGGGTGGGCAGTGCAGGCAGGGAGGAGCAAGAGGGTGGGCAGTGCAGGTAGGGAGAAATGAGAGGGTGGGCAGTGCGGGCAGGGAGGAGCCAGAGGGTGGTCAGGGAGGAGCCAGAGGGTGGGCAGTGCAGGCAGGGAGGAGCAAGAGGGAGGGCAGTGCGGGCAGGGAGGGAGTGAGAAGGTGGGCAGTGCGGGCAGGGAGGAGTGAGAAGGTGGGCAGTGCGGGCAGGGAGGAGTGAGAGGGTGGGCAGTGCGGGCAGGGTGGAGCAAGAGGGTGGGCTGCACGGCAGGGAGGAGCAAGAGGGTGGGCTGCACGGCAGGGAGGAGCGAGAGGGTGGACAGGGCGGGCACGGAGGAGCGAGAGGGTGGGCAGAGCTGTCACAGAGGAGCGAGAGGGTGGGCAGAGCGGTCACAGAGGAGCGAGAGGGTGGGCAGTGTGGGCAGGGAGGAGCGAGAGGGTGGGCAGTGTGGGCAGGGAGGAGCGAGAGGGTGGGCAGTGCGGGCAGGGAGGAGTGAGAGGGTGGGCAGTGTGGGCAGGGAGGAGCGAGAGGGTGGGCAGTGTGGGCAGGGAGGAGCGAGAGGGTGGGCAGTGCGGGCAGGGAGGAGTGAGAGGGTGGGCAGTGCGGGCAGGGAGGAGTGAGAGGGTGGGCAGTGCGGGCAGGGAGGAGTGAAGGTGGGCAGTGCGGGCAGGGAGGAGTGAAGGTGGGCAGCGCAGGCAGGGAGGACCGAGAGAGAGGAGTGAGAGGGTGGGCAGTGCGGGCAGGGAGGGAGTGAAAGGGTGGGCTGTGCGGGCAGGGAGGAGCCCGAGGGTGGGCAGTGCGGGCAGGGAGGAGCCCGAGGGTGGGCAGTGCGGGCAGGGAGGAGCCCGAGGGTGGGCAGTGCGGGCAGGGAGGAGCGTGAGGGTGGGCAGTGCGGGCAGGGAGGAGCGTGAGGGTGAGCAGTGCGGGTAGGGAGGAGCGAGAGGGTGGGCAGTACGGGCAGAGAGGAGTGAGAGGGTGGGGAGTGCGGGCAGGGAGGAGCGTGAGGTTGGGCAGGGCTGGCACAGAGGAGCGAGAGGGTGGGCAGAGCGGTCACAGAGGAGCGAGAGGGTGGGCAGTGCGGGCAGGGAGGAGTGAGAGGGTGGGCAGGGCGGGCAGGGAGGAGCGAGAGGGTGGGCAGAGCGCGCACGGAGGAGCGAGAGGGTGGACAGAGCGGTCACGGAGAAGCGAGAGGGTGGGCAGTGCGGGCAGGGAGAAGCGAGGGTAGGCAGCGCAGGCAGGGAGGAGCGAGAGAGTGGGCAGTGTGGGCAGGGAGTGAAAGGGTGGGAAGTGCGGGTAGGGAGGAGCGAGAGGGTGGGCAGTGTGGGCAGGGAGGAGGGAGAGGGTGGGCAGTGCGGGCAGGGAGGAGGGAGAGGGTGGGCAGTGTGGGCAGGGAGTGAAAGGGTGGGCAGTGCGGGCAGGGAGGAGGGAGAGGGTGGGCAGTGCGGGCAGGGAGGAGGGAGAGGGTGGGCAGTGCGGGCAGGGAGGAGGGAGAGGGTGGGTAGTGCGGGCAGGGAGTGAAAGGGTGGGCAGTGCGGGTAGGGAGGAGCGAGAGGGTGGGCAGTGCGGGCAGGGAGGAGCGAGAGGGTGGGCAGTGCGGGCAGGGAGGAGCGAGAGGGTGGCCAGTGCGGGCAGGGAGGAGCGAGAGGGTGGGCAGAGCGCGCACGGAGGAGCGAGAGGGTGGGCAGAGCGCGCACGGAGGAGCGAGAGGGTGGGCAGAGCGCGCACGGAGGAGCGAGAGGGTGGGCAGTGCGGGTAGGGAGGAGCGTGAGGGTGGGCAGTGCGGGCAGGGAGGAGCGAGAGGGTGGGCAGTGTGGGCAGGGAGTGAAAGGGTGGGCAGCGCGGGCAGGGAGGAGCGAGAGGGTGGGCAGTACGGGCAGGGAGGAGTGAGAGGGTGGGCAGGGAGGAGCGAGAGGGTGGGCAGCGCGGGCAGGGAGGAGCGAGAGGGTGGGCAGGGAGGAGCGAGAGGGTGGGCAGCGCGGGCAGGGAGGAGCGAGAGGGTGGGCAGCGCGGGCAGGGAGGAGCGAGAGGGTGGGCAGCGCGGGCAGGGAGGAGCGTGAGGGTGGGCAGCGCGGGCAGGGAGGAGCGAGAGGGTGGGCAGTACGGGCAGAGAGGAGCGAGAGGGTGGGCAGTGCGGGTAGGGAGGAGCGAGAGGGTGTGCAGTGCGGGCAGGGAGAAGCGAGAGAGTGGGCAGTGCGGGTAGGGAGAAGCGAGAGAGTGGGCAGTGCGGGAAGGGAGGAGGGAGAGAGTGGGCAGTGTGGGTAGGGAGGAGCGAGAGAGTGGGCAGTGCGGGCAGGGAGGAGCGAGAGAGTGGGCAGTGCGGGCAGGGAGGAGCGAGAGAGTGGGCAGTGCGGGCAGGGAGGAGCGAGAGGGTGGGCAGTGCGGGCAGGGAGGAGCGAGAGGGTGGGCAGTGTGGGTAGGGAGGAGCGAGAGAGTGGGCAGTGCGGGCAGGGAGGAGCGAGAGGGTGGGCAGTGCGGGCAGGGAGGAGCGAGAGGGTGGGCAGTGCGGGCAGGGAGGAGCGAGAGAGTGGGCAGTGCGGGTAGGGAGGAGCGAGAGAGTGGGCAGTGTGGGCAGGGAGGAGGGAGAGGGTGTGCAGTGCGGGTAGGGAGGAGGGAGAGGGTGGGCAGTGCGGGTAGGGAGGAGCGAGAGAGTGGGCAGTGTGGGCAGGGAGGAGGGAGAGGGTGGGCAGTGCGGGTGGGGAGGAGGGAGAGGGTGGGCAGTGCGGGCAGGGAGGAGCGAGAGAGTGGGCAGTGCGGGTAGGGAGGAGTGAGAGGGTGGGCAGTACGGGTAGGGAGGAGTGAGAGGGTGGGCAGTGCGGGTAGGGAGGAGGGAGAGAGTGGACAGTGCGGGCAGGGAGGAGCGAGAGAGTGGGCAGTGCGGGCAGGGAGGAGCGAGAGAGTGGGCAGTGCGGGTAGGGAGGAGCGAGAGGGTGGGCAGTGCGGGTAGGGAGGAGTGAGAGGGTGGGCAGTGCGGGCAGGGAGGAGGGAGAGGGTGGGCAGTGCGGGTAGGGAGGAGTGAGAGGGTGTGCAGTGCGGGTAGGGAGGAGGGAGAGGGTGGGCAGTGCGGGCAGGGAGGAGCGAGAGAGTGGGCAGTGCAGGTAGGGAGGAGTGAGAGAGTGGGCAGTGCGGGCAGGGAGGAGCGAGAGAGTGGGCAGTGCGGGCAGGGAGGAGCGAGAGAGTGGGCAGTGCGGGCAGGGAGGAGGGAGCGGGTGGGCAGTGCGGGTAGGGAGGAGCGTGAGGGTGGGCAGTGTGGGTAGGGAGGAGCGTGAGGGTGGGCAGTGCGGGCAGGGAGGAGCGAGAGAGTGGGCAGTGCAGGCAGGGAGGAGCGAGAGAGTGGGCAGTGCGGGTAGGGAGGAGGGAGAGGGTGGGCAGTGCGGGTAGGGAGGAGCGTGAGGGTGGGCAGTGCGGGCAGGGAGGAGCGTGAGGGTGGGCAGTGCGGGCAGGGAGGAGCGAGAGAGTGGGCAGTGCATGCAGGGAGTGAAAGGGTGTGCCTGGCCAGCTGCTTTACTCCCCATTGACAGAAGAGAAAACGGGTGGCATGGTGGCGCAGTGGTTAGCACTGCTGCCTCATGGCGCTGCAAACTCTGGTTCGGGGGCTGCACGGCGGCGCTGTGGTTAGCACTGCTGCCTCACAGCGGCGACGACTCGGGTTCGGCACGGTGGCTCAGTGGTTAGCACAAGTTGCAAAAAAAGGTTTGGGATTGGAGTCGAGCAGATTTTAGTAAATAGAGGTAGAAAGAGTTACTTGTGGGGATATCTACAGATGAGCAGTGGGGGGGGGGGGATTTAAAAAGAAAATGGGGATGGGGGGGGGGGGGGTACAGGCCCAACATGTTCCCTCCAGGGTGACAGGAAGGAGTAACCCACCCAGAGAATCATGGGTGACCAGAGATATTCAGGATAGGATGAGAAGAAAGGTACAAGGGGAGCAAACCAGGAGAGACATTAGTGGAATACAGAAACTGCAGGGTGGAGCTGAAGAAAGCAATTCAAAGAGCAAAAAGGGGAGGGATGTGAGAAAGTTCTGGCTGGTAAAAATAGGGAAAATTCCAAAATATTCTATAAGTATATCAGTGGGAGTAGGATAACCAGGGAAAGAGTCGGTCCCATTTCAGAGCTGCCAACCTTTTCCAACAGAAATCAGTATTCCAGGTACCAAAAATCAGTATTTTGGCAGTGAAATCCGGATTTTAATTTCATAGGAAAAATGCCCACCAATCTGAAGTACAGCTTTACACCTTTATTGCACAAATCTAAAACACAAATAGAAAATGTAAATCCGATGCTTCATACGTGTACATCATCATGAGTGAGTGTTTTCAAATTAAGTTTCAGACATCCAGTAAATCTAAGAATTAAAAATGTGAACAAAACATTCACCTTTTTACATGACGTTCAAAATTGTCCTTCCACCAGTATCCGAGTCAGTTCCACCTCACTGAGGCAGCTCTTCTACATTTGGCAAGACAGTGGTGGAATCACCTACTTTCATCTGAATTTTCGTGTTTACCTCAGGCTTACTTAGGGATGCACATGTAATTCTTTCACACTTATCAAGCAGTTTTACATTGAATTGCATTGTCAGCACTGTCCTTTGGCTTGAGCACAGACTTTCTGGGTTAACAAATCAGAAAGTGTCTTGGTTCCTAAACTGGGTTGAAACTCAGTGGAGTTCTTCCTGACCAGACTGAAGATTCGTTCATCTTCAGTGTTACTATGTGCGATTGACAATACCACCAGCATGATTTTTGGAAGATGACGATACTTCAGCTTACTGGTCAATTTTGCCCTCAGCTGGGAGATATCCACCCAAACTTCATCCGATTGTCCTGTCTAATGCAATTCCTTCAATGTGTCAACCTGGAATTGAGCAAATTCCACTTCTAAGTCACCCAGAACATCTCCCAAGACATGGAAACAAGTAACAAAATGTTACCCTCCATCCTCCCCCTTGGATCTCCCACTCTTGCTTGTAGCAGCAATTCATCCTGATGGGAAAATTTGGTGGTGACATAGTCACACACTGAGATACTCAGATCTTGCAAGGTGAGGTGTCCGGTCTTGAGAAACTGCCTGGCTTGTTCACCAACGACGAGGTCTTCATCGGACTTCTGCAGTTGTCCTTGTGCATGTAGCTAGCAGGCAATGGAACACTGGCAATTACAACAGGTTTCACAAAGCAAAGCAGCAGGTCCTGAAGAAAGTACAGCAGCTTCTGATGGAGAGTCTGAAGCTTGGAAGTTTCATTTTGGAGCTCCAGATTGAGTCTGTTTAACACAGGATGTGTATATTGAAGATACAATACAGTTTGTTTCTGTCACAAAGCTTTGCATAAGTCCCGGTAACTTTGCCTTGAGATAGCTGTACTGTTGTATTAGTAACAGGGGTGCTATCTGAGGGAGACTCCTTCTTACTTCCAGCACATGAACAGCTGCTTTTTCCATCTCTCTTACTGTTGTCAGTCTTGCTACCATGCACAAGAATAGCCGTTTTCTGAACAGATCCTGCACTGGCCTTTTTGGGTCTGACTATTGCAGGGGCCCGTTTCCTGATCGCAGCTAAAACCAGGCAACACTCTTTGTTTTGGCATTATGAATGCTGTCTTTTGTTTCTGCAAACAATGTTGTTGTAGACGATGTGCTACATGTAACACTGAGTGTGTGTGTGTGTGTGTGTGTGTGTGTGTGTGTGTGTAGGTGTAGGTGTAGGTGTGGGGGGGGGGGGGGGGGGGGGGGGGGGGAGAAGAGAGGTTGAGCAATCTCCTTGGTCTCTGCCGCGGGAGGCTTGGTAGACATCTTTCCAGAAATGTCAATCTTCAGTCGCTTCGTGTCTCTCAAGCCCCCTTCATTCTTTCAATCTCCTTTCAGATTCTGCTTCTTGGGGGAAGTACTCTTGTAACGCAGATCATGGTTCCAGAAATCTGCTTTGTGATCTTTCTAAGGTCAATTATCTCGTGCAGACATGTTTTGAGTATTCTGGGATTTTCTAGATTGCACAATGTTTGTATTCCCTTGAACTCTTGTGGTGCTTGCTGGACTTCTCAAGATAGTAATAGGCTGGGTACAAGCCAGTCCACTGGAGAGATTTGCAGCTGACTTGCCCCTTTCTCTGCAGCCAGTTGAAGAAGATAGCATGGACATCCAAGGATGAAAGTATCTAGGTTTTCTTTCTTCACAAAGGAAGTGAGACCATTATGGACTCCCATCATCACTGCAGCATTGTCTGAAGAAAAGCAGATCCCGTTTTACCAAGGAATGTTGTTTTCCTCAAGAACATTTTCCAAAAGTTGGAAAATGTTTTTGTCGCTTGATCTCTCTTTCATTGTCACTATTTTGAGTAGCACACTGATCACCCCTTGAAGTGTTGGCTAGTGTAGACTTGAGAGATGAACACACACTTCCAACACTGATGATGGTTCAACTCAATTTTTTAACTACTTCTAACTAACTAACACACGATGACTGTGGGTCTAAATGATGCTAACTTAAACTAGAGACCTAAGCCTTGTCCAAACCAGTTGATTCTCTCAGCACGTGGTGTGAGTCCGTGCTGGGCTGGATGAGTTCTTGTTACACTCAGAGGCAGCACCCAGAATGAGCGGGAACCGTGGTGCCCTCTGCCTTTATAGTGTGTGTATTCTAACTGGTGATTGGCTGCAGTGTTTGTACATGTTGATTGGTCCCTGTGTGTGTCCATCAGTGTGTGTCTGCACCATGATATAATGGTGTGTATTATGACAACCCTGTTCACATCTGCATCAAAAAACTGAACAATGAAAGAAGAAAAGTACAGCACAGGAACAGGCCCTTCGGCCCTCCAAGCTCGCGCCGACCATGCTGCCTGTCTAAACTCAAATCTTCTCCACTTCCGGTGTCTGTATCCCTCTATTCCCATCCTATTCATGTATTTGTCAAGACGCCCCTTAAACGTCACCATCGGTCCTGCTTCCACCATCTCCTCCGGAAGGATAGAGTTGCTCCTCCGCACCACCGTCAGAACCCCCATTGGTTGATGTGGAGACTTCCTTAATTTTCCGCAAGGATGTCACCTTTCGTTTCACGGTCTAGAGTCTTGGCAATTGCTGTTGTCTTGGTCCGGCATGAAGCAAACTTAGAAGCAATCGAACTGACCGGAAACATCACTTCCACAAGATCAGTCAAATGATCCGCAGCAGAAAATGCCACATTGTGCTCAATCAGGAAATGTGTCATCAAAGTTTCTGCTCTTATGGCTGCACAGTCTTTCTGTTGCACAAAAGGTTTAATATCACGGGTGCTTTCAGAAACTTGCACCACAGCATGATGTTTCTTGGATTGTATATGTGCTTGCGTGCCATTAGCTCTTCTGTGAGCGATGCTGAAGTCCGATGAGCAGATGTTACATCGTGCAGTGTATTCATTCTTCCTTGATTGTATAATAAAGGACACTCTTGATGTGTAGTCCTTATTGAAAGTCTGTTTTCTAGATTTAGCACCAGATAAAGTCATGATCGCTACTTACTCAATATTTGGGTTTTTCTTCCAACTTGACAATGCCGTCAGTACAAGAGACTAACAGGCTTGAGCTGAGGCCCACTGGTAACTCCTACACAAACAGTCCGGCTGAGGCTGACTTCCTCCCCACTTGAATAAGTCAAACAGAAACAGCTGGAAATGGTAATGGAAGGCACTAGAAAACGTATTCTATAATACTGCACAGAGAACAAATGCAGCAGGGTTTAAATTACCTATCTATCTGAGTTTTTAAATTATTAAAATGAAAACATTTAGAAATTGCATCACTGTATCACCCCTTACAGTTCCCAATGCCTTCGATGATGTGGATGATCCAGGCGATGGCTACTGTAGTCGACCCTTGACGGGTATTTTTTCATCCCAATACAGGCATCTCGATGCCTCATGCGAGGCCACACAAGGCCAGGATCACCTGACACGCATGCGCTGTTAGAGTGCGGGGCGGAGAGGGTGGGGCCTCTGTGCGGGACTCTGTCACCAAGGAAACCAAATAAAGCTTTTCGGGAGGCAGCTTACCAATCAGCTCTCATAGAACATAGAATATTACAGCGCAGTACGGGCCCTTCGGCCCTCGATGTTGCGCCGACCTGTGAAACCATCTGAAGCCTATCTGACCTACACTATTCCATTTTCATTCACATGTCTATCCAGTGACCACTTAAATGCCCTTAAAGTTGGCGAGTCTACTACTGTTGCAGGCAGGGCATTCCACACCCCTACTACTCTCTGAGTAAAGAAACTGCCTCTGACATCTGATCTAACCCTCTGACTATCTTATATGTCTCTATTAAGTCACCTCTCAGCCTTCTCCTCTCTAACGAAAACAACCTCAAGTCCCTGAGCCTTTCCTTGTAAGACCTTCCCTCCATACCAGGCAACATCCTAATAAATCTCCTCTGAACCCTTTCCAAAGCTTCCACATCCTTCCTATAATGTGGTGACCAGAACTGCACACAGTACTCCAGGAGCGGCCGCACCAGAGTTATGTACAGCTGCAGCATGACCTCGTGGCTCCGAAACTCAATCCCCCTACTGATGAAGGCTAGCACACCATATGCCTTCTTAACAGCCCTATTAACCTGGGTGGCAACTTTCAGGGATTTATGTACCTGGATGCCGAGATCTCTGTTCATCTACACTACCAAGAATTAGCCCAGTATTCTGCATTCCTGTTACTCCTTCCAAAGTGAACCACCTCACACTTTTCCGCATTAAACTCCATCTGCCACCTCTCAGGCCAGCTCTGCAGCGTATCCATGTCCCTCCGTATCCTATAACATCCTTCAGCACTATCCACAACTCCACCGACCTTCGTGTCATCTGCAAATTTACTAACCCATCCTTCTACACCCTCTTCCAGGTCATTTATAAAAATGACAAACTGCAGTGGCCCCAAAACAGATCCTTGCGGTACACCACTAGTAACTGAACTCCAGGATGAACATTTGCCATCAACCACCACCCTCTGTCTTCTTTCAGCTAGCCAATTACTGATCCAAACCGCTAAATCACCTTCAATCCCATACTTCCTTATTTTCTGCAACAGCCTACCATGTGGAACCTTATCAAACGCCTTACTGAAATCCATATACACCACATCAACCGCTTTACCCTCATCCACCTGTTTGGTCACCTTCTCAAAAAACTCAATTAGGTTTGTGAGGCATGACCTACTCTTCACAAAACCGTGTTGACTATCGCTAATCAACTTGTTCTTTTCAAGATGATTACAAAGATGACATAAAGATCAAGGACAAAGGCTCTGCAATCTCCTCCCTGGCTTCCCAGAGAATCCTAGGATAAATCCCATCTGGCCCAGGGGACTTATCTATTTTGACATTTTCCAAAATTGATAACACCTCCTCCTTTTGAACCTCAATTCCATCTAGCCTGGTCGACTGAACCTGAGTATTCTCCTCGATAACATTGTCTTTCTCCAGTGTAAACACTGACGAAAAATATCCAACGCTTCCCCTATCTCCTCTGTTTCCACACACAACTTTCCACTACTATCCTTGATTGGCCCTAATCTTACTCTAGTCATTTTGCGTATTTCAGTGCTGGAAATTGTACTCCTGGATTCAAGTGGATTTTCTGTATAAAATATGGAAAATCTGTGCGAGTTGGCAACTCTGCATTTGGGATCAAGGAAATATTCAGTGAAAGGTCTGACATTGAGAGGTTCTGAGGAACAAAGAGACCTTGCTAAGTTTGTCCATAGATCTCTGAAGGCAGAAAGGCAGGTTAATAGGGTGGTGAAAATGGCATTTGGGACACTTGCCTTTATCAATCAAGGCATAGATTACAGAAGCAGGGAGGTCATGTTGGAGTTGGAGAACTTTGGTGAGGCCACAGCTGGAATACTGTGTTCAGTTCTGGTCGCCACATTACAGGAAGGATGTGATTGCACTGGAGGGGGTGCAGAGGAGATTTCCTGGGATGGAACGTTTCAGTTTTAAATCGAGGTTGTATAGGCTTGAGTTGTTTTCTCTGGCGCAGAGAAGACTGAGGGGCGACCTGATTGAGGTGTACAAGATTATGAGGGGCATGGACAGGGTGGACAGGGAACAGCTTAGTCCCCTAGCTTAGGGACAGTTTAGGAACCCTTAGGTGAAGGGTCAGTTACGAGGGGATACAAGTTCAAGGTGATGGGCGGGAGGATTTGAGGAAAAGCTTTTTTACCCAAAGGGTGGCGACAGTCTGGAACACACTGCCTGGGAGGGTGGCGACGGTCTGGAACGCACTGCCTGGGAGGGTGGTGACGGTCAGGAACACACTGCCTGGGAGGGTGGTGATGGTCTCGAACACACTGCCTGGGAGGGTGGTGATGGTCTGGAACGCACTGCCTGGGAGGGTGGTGACGGTCAGGAACACACTGCCTGGGAGGGTGGTGATGGTCTGGAACACACTGCCTGGGAGGGTGGCGACAGTCTGCAATGCACTGCCTGGGAGGGTGGTGACGGTCAGGAACACACTGCCTGGGAGGGGGGTAGAGGTTGGAACGCACTGCATGGGGGGGTGGCGACGGTCAGGAACACACTGCCTGGGAGGGTGGTGACGGTCAGGAACACACTGCCTGGGAGGGTGGTGACGAACAGGAACACACTGCCTGGGAGGGTGGTAGAGGCTGGAACACACTGCCTGGGAGGGTGGCGACAGTCTGGAACACACTGCCTGGGAGGGTGGCGACAGTCTGGAACACACTGCCTGGGAGGGTGGCGACAGTCTGGAACACACTGCCTGGGAGGGTGGTGAGGGTCTGGAACACACTGCCTGGGAGGGTGGTGACGGTCAGGAATACACTGCCTGGGAGGGGGGTGACGGTCAGGAACGCGCTGCCTGGGAGGGTGGTGACGGTCAGGAACACACTGCCTGGGAGGGGGGTAGAGGCTGGAACACACTGCCTGGGAGGGTGGTGACGGTCAGGAACACACTGCCTGGGAGGGTGGTGACGGTCTGGAACACACTGCCTGGGAGGGGGGGTGACGGTCAGGAACACACTGCCTGGGAGGGTGGCGATGGTCAGGAACACACTGCCTGGGAGGGTGGCGATGGTCAGGAACACACTGCCTGGGAGGGTGGTGACGGTCAGGAACACACTGCCTGGGAGGGTGGCGATGGTCAGGAACACACTGCCTGGGAGGGTGGGGACGCTCAGGAACGCGCTGCCTGGGAGGGGGGTAGAGGCTGGAACGCGCTGCCTGGGAGGGGGGTAGAGGCTGGAACGCGCTGCCTGGGAGGGTGGTGACGGTCAGGAACACACTGCCTGGGAGGGTGGCGATGGTCAGGAACACACTGCCTGGGAGGGTGGTGACGGTCAGGAACACACTGCCTGGGAGGGTGGTGATGGTCTCGAACACACTGCCTGGGAGGGTGGTGACGGTCTGGAATGCGCTGCCTGGGAGGGGGGTAGAGGCTGGAACGCGCTGCCTGGGAGGGTGGGAGAGGCTGGAACGCGCTGCCTGGGAGGGGGGTTGAGGCTGGAATGCGCTGCCTGGGAGGGGGGTAGAGGCTGGAACACGCTGCCTGGGAGGGGGGTTGAGGCTGGAATGCGCTGCCTGGGAGGGGGGTAGAGGCTGGAATGCGCTGCCTGGGAGGGGGGTGAGGGTCTGGAACACACTGCCTGGGAGGGTGGTGAGGGTCTGGAACACACTGCCTGGGAGGGTGGTGAGGGTCTGGAACACACTGCCTGGGAGGGTGGTGACGGTCAGGAACACACTGCCTGGGAGGGTGGCGATGGTCAGGAACACACTGCCTGGGAGGGTGGGGACGCTCAGGAACGCGCTGCCTGGGAGGGGGGTAGAGGCTGGAACGCGCTGCCTGGGAGGGGGGTAGAGGCTGGAATGCGCTGCCTGGGAGGGGGGTTGAGGCTGGAACGCGCTGCCTGGGAGGGGGGTTGAGGCTGGAACGCGCTGCCTGGGAGGGTGGTGACGGTCTGGAATGCGCTGCCTGGGAGGGGGGTAGAGTCTGGAACGCACTGCCTGGGAGGGGGGTAGAGGCTGGAACGCGCTGCCTGGGAGGGTGGGAGAGGCTGGAACGCGCTGCCTGGGAGGGTGGGAGAGGCTGGAATGCGCTGCCTGGGAGGGGGGTTGAGGCTGGAATGCGCTGCCTGGGAGGGGGGTAGAGGCTGGAACACGCTGCCTGGGAGGGGGGTTGAGGCTGGAATGCGCTGCCTGGGAGGGGGGTTGAGGCTGGAACGCGCTGCCTGGGAAGGTGGTGACGGTCTGGAACGCGCTGCCTGGGAGGGGGGTTGAGGCTGGAATGCGCTGCCTGGGAGGGGGGTAGAGGCTGGAACGCGCTGCCTGGGAGGGGGGTTGAGGCTGGGAATGCGCTGCCTGGGAGGGGGGTAGAGGCTGGAACGCGCTGCCTGGGAGGGGGGTAGAGGCTGGAACGCGCTGCCTGGGAGGGGGGTTGAGGCTGGAACGCGCTGCCTGGGAGGGGGGGTAGAGGCTGGAACGCGCTGCCTGGGAGGGGGGTAGAGGCTGGAACGCGCTGCCTGGGAGGGGGGTAGAGTCTGGAACGCGCTGCCTGGGAGGGTGGGAGAGGCTGGAACGCGCTGCCTGGGAGGGGGGGTTGAGGCTGGAACGCGCTGCCTGGGAGGGGGGGTAGAGGCTGGAACGCGCTGCCTGGGAGGGGGGTAGAGTCTGGAACGCGCTGCCTGGGAGGGGGGTAGAGTCTGGAACGCGCTGCCTGGGAGGGTGGTGAGGGTCTGGAACGCGCTGCCTGGGAGGGTGGTGAGGGTCTGGAACACACTGCCTGGGAGGGTGGTGACAGTCTGGAACACACTGCCTGGGAGGGTGGTGAGGGTCTGGAACACACTGCCTGGGAGGGTGGTGACGGTCTGGAACACACTGCCTGGGAGGGTGGTGACGGTCAGGAACACACTGCCTGGGAGGGTGGTGACGGTCAGGAACGCACTGCCTGGGAGGGGGGTAGAGGCTGGAACGCGCTGCCTGGGAGGGGGGTTGAGGCTGGAATGCGCTGCCTGGGAGGGGGGTAGAGGCTGGAACACACTGCCTGGGAGGGGGGGTAGAGGCTGGAACGCACTGCCTGGGAGGGTGGTGACGGTCTGGAATGCGCTGCCTGGGAGGGGGGGTAGAGGCTGAAATGCGCTGCCTGGGAGGGGGGTAGAGGCTGGAATGCGCTGCCTGGGAGGGGGGGTAGAGTCTGGAATGCGCTGCCTGGGAGGGGGGTAGAGTCTGGAATGCGCTGCCTGGGAGGGGGGTAGAGGCTGGAACGCGCTGCCTGGGAGGGGGGTAGAGGCTGGAACGCGCTGCCTGGGAGGGGGGTAGAGTCTGGAATGCGCTGCCTGGGAGGGGGTAGAGTCTGGAATGCGCTGCCTGGGAGGGGGGTAGAGTCTGGAACGCGCTGCCTGGGAGGGGGGTAGAGGCTGGAACGCGCTGCCTGGGAGGGTGGTGACGGTCTGGAATGCGCTGCCTGGGAGGGGGGTAAAGGCTGGAACGCGCTGCCTGGGAGGGGGGTAGAGTCTGGAACGCGCTGCCTGGGAGGGGGGTAGAGGCTGGAATGCGCTGCCTGGGAGGGGGGTACAGGCTGGAACGCGCTGCCTGGGAGGGGGGTAGAGGCTGGAACGCGCTGCCTGGGAGGGGGGTAGAGGCTGGAACGCGCTGCCTGGGAGGGGGGTAGAGGCTGGAACGCACTGCCTGGGAGGGGGGTAGAGGCTGGAATGCGCTGCCTGGGAGGGGGGTAGAGGCTGGAACGCACTGCCTGGGAGGGGGGTAGAGTCTGGAACGCGCTGCCTGGGAGGGGGGTAGAGGCTGGAACGCGCTGCCTGGGAGGGGGGTAGAGGCTGGAACGCGCTGCCTGGGAGGGGGGTAGAGGCTGGAATGCACTGCCTGGGAGGGGGGGTAGAGGCTGGAACGCGCTGCCTGGGAGGGGGGTAGAGGCTGGAACGCACTGCCTGGGAGGGGGGTGACGGTCTGGAACGCGCTGCCTGGGAGGGGGGTAGAGGCTGGAACGCGCTGCCTGGGAGGGGGGTAGAGGCTGGAACGCGCTGCCTGGGAGGGGGGTAGAGGCTGGAACGCGCTGCCTGGGAGGGGGGGTAGAGGCTGGAATGCGCTGCCTGGGAGGGGGGTAGAGGCTGGAACGCGCTGCCTGGGAGGGTGGGAGAGGCTGGAACGCGCTGCCTGGGAGGGGGGTAGAGGCTGGAATGCGCTGCCTGGGAGGGTGGGAGAGGCTGGAATGCGCTGCCTGGGAGGGGGGTTGAGGCTGGAACGCACTGCCTGGGAGGGGGGTAGAGTCTGGAACGCGCTGCCTGGGAGGGTGGGAGAGGCTGGAACGCGCTGCCTGGGAGGGGGGTAGAGGCTGGAACGCGCTGCCTGGGAGGGGGGTAGAGGCTGGAACGCGCTGCCTGGGAGGGGGGTAGAGGCTGGAACGCGCTGCCTGGGAGGGGGGTAGAGGCTGGAATGCGCTGCCTGGGAGGGGGGTAGAGGCTGGAACGCGCTGCCTGGGAGGGGGGTAGAGGCTGGAACGCGCTGCCTGGGAGGGGGGTGACGGTCTGGAACGCGCTGCCTGGGAGGGGGGTAGAGTCTGGAACGCGCTGCCTGGGAGGGGGGCAGAGTCTGGAACGACCTGCCTGGGAGGGGGGTGACGGTCTGGTACGCGCTGCCTGGGAGGGTGGTAGAGGCTGGAATGCGCTGCCTGGGAGGTGAATAGAGGCTGGAACGCGCTGCCTGGGAGGGGGGTGACGGTCTGGTTGTTTCACATCCTTTAAAAAGTACCTGGAAGAGCACTTGGCACATCTTAACATTCAAGGCCAGGATCCAAGTGCTGGCAAATGGGATTCAGTTGGTAGGTCAGATGTTTTTCACATGTGGGTGCAGACTCGATGGGCCAAAGGGCCTCTTCTGTACTGTCTGTAAAAGCGTGGATTAAAATCCTCCCCCTTTTAGGGTGGCACAGTGGTTACCACTGCTGCCTCACGGCACCGAGTACCCGGGTTCGATCCCAGTCCTGGGTCACCTCAGAACCCAAAAGATGTGCAGGCGAGGTGAATTGGACACACTAAATTGCCCCTTAATTGGGAAAAAATTCAATTGGGTACTTTTTTTAAATTCTCCATTTTTTACACAGCAAATAACAATGACCTGGAACTTGCTTCCAATGAGGGAGCTGTCGGTGAATACGGGGGCACTGTCGGTGAATACTGGGGCCCTGTCGGTGAATACGGGGGCGCTGTCGGTGAATACTGGGGCCCTGTCGGTGAATACGGGGGCCCTGTCGGTGAATACGGGGGCCCTGTCGGTGAGTACGGGGGAGCTGTCGGTGAATACTGGGGCGCTGTCGGTGAATTACGGGGGCGCTGTCGGTGAATACGGGGGAGCTGTCGGTGAATACGGGGGCGCTGTCGGTGAATACGAGGGAGCTGTCGGTGAATACGAGGGAGCTGTCGGTGAATACGAGGGAGCTGTCGGTGAATACGAGGGAGCTGCCGGTGAATACGAGGGAGCTGTCGGGGAATACGGGGGAGCTGTCGGTGAATACGGGGGCCCTGTCGGTGAATACGGGGGAGCTGTCGGTGAATACGGGGGCCCTGTCAGTGAATACGGGGGAGCTGTCGGTGAATACGGGGGAGCTGTCGGTGAATACGGGGGCCCTGTCAGTGAATACGAGGGTGCTGTCGGTGAATACGGGGGCGCTGTCGGTGAATACGAGGGCGCTGTCGGTGAATACGAGGGCCCTGTCGGTGAATACGGGGGCGCTGTCGGTGAATACGAGGGAGCTGTCGGTGAACACGGGGGCACTGTCGGTGAATACTGGGGCCCTGTCGGTGAATACGGGGGCGCTGTCGGTGAATACTGGGGCCCTGTCGGTGAATACGGGGGCCCTGTCGGTGAATACGGGGGCCCTGTCGGTGAATACGGGGGCCCTGTCGGTGAGTACGGGGGAGCTGTCGGTGAATACTGGGGCGCTGTCGGTGAATTACGGGGGCGCTGTCGGTGAATACGAGGGAGCTGTCGGTGAATGCGGGGGCGCTGTCGGTGAATGCGGGGGAGCTGTCGGTGAATACGAGGGAGCTGTCGGTGAATACGGGGGCGCTGTCGGGGAATACGGGGGAGCTGTCGGTGAATACGAGGGCCCTGTCGGTGAATACGAGGGAGCTGTCGGTGAATACGGGGGCGCTGTCGGTGAATACGGGGGCGTTGTCGGTGAATACGGGGGAGCTGTCGGTGAATACGGGGGCGCTGTCGGTGAATACGAGGGAGCTGTCGGTGAATACGGGGGCGCTGTCGGTGAATGCGAGGGAGCTGTCGGTGAATGCGAGGGAGCTGTCGGTGAATGCGAGGGAGCTGTCGGTGAATACGGGGGCCCTGTCGGTGAATACGGGGGCACTGTCGGTGAATACGGGGGAGCTGTCGGTGAATACGGGGGCGCTGTCGGTGAATACGGGGGCGCTGTCGGTGAATACGAGGGCATCGTCGGTGAATACGGGGGAGCTGTCGGTGAATACGGGGGCGCTGTCGGTGAATACGGGGGCGCTGTCGGTGAATACGGGGGCGCTGTCGGTGAATACGAGGGCATCGTCGGTGAATGCGAGGGAGCTGTCGGTTAATACGGGGGCCCTGTCGGTGAATGCGAGGGAGCTGTCGGTGAATACGGGGGAGCTGTCGGTGAATACGAGGGAGCTGTCGGTGAATACGAGGGTGCTGTCGGTGAATACGAGGGAGCTGTCGGTGAATACGGGGGCGCTGTCGGTGAATACGAGGGCGCTGTCGGTGAATGCGGGGGCGCAGTCGGTGAATACGGGGGCCCTGTCGGTGAATACGGGGGAGCTGTCGGTGAATACGGGGGCGCAGTCGGTGAATACGGGGGCCCTGTCGGTGAATACGGGGGCGCAGTCGGTGAATACGGGGGCACAGTCGGTGAATACGGGGGCCCTGTCGGTGAATACGAGGGAGCTGTCGGTGAATACGGGGGAGCTGTCGGTGAATGCGGGGGCGCTGTCGGTGAATGCGGGGGAGCTGTCGGTGAATACGGGGGCGCTGTCGGTGAATACGAGGGAGCTGTCGGTGAATACGAGGGAGCTGTCGGTGAATACGGGGGCGCTGTCGGTGAATACGGGGGAGCTGTCGGTGAATACGGTGGCGCTGTCGGTGAATACGAGGGAGCTGTCGGTGAATACGGGGGAGCTGTCGGTGAATACGGGGGAGCTGTCGGTGAATACGGGGGAGCTGTCGGTGAATACGAGGGAGCTGTCGGTGAACACGGGGGCGCTGTCGGTGAATACGAGGGAGCTGTCGGTGAATACGAGGGAGCTGTCGGTGAATACGAGGGAGCTGTCGGTGAATACGAGGGAGCTGTCGGTGAATACGAGGGCATTGTCGGTGAATACGAGGGAGCTGTCGGTGAATACGAGGGAGCTGTCGGTGAATACGGGGGCCCTGTCGGGGAATACGGGGGAGCTGTCGGTGAATACGGGGGAGCTGTCGGTGAATACGAGGGAGCTGTCGGGGAATACGGGGGAGCTGTCGGGGAATACGGGGGAGCTGTCGGTGAATACGAGGGCATTGTCGGTGAATACGGGGGCGCTGTCGGTGAAGACGGGGGAGCTGTCGGTGAATACGGGGGCCCTGTCGGTGAATACGAGGGAGCTGTCGGTGAATACGAGGGCATTGTCGGTGAATACGAGGGAGCTGTCGGTGAATACGAGGGAGCTGTCGGTGAATACGGGGGCGCTGTCGGTGAATACGGGGGAGCTGTCGGTGAATACGAGGGAGCTGTCGGTGAATACGGGGGCGCTGTCGGTGAATGCGAGGGAGCTGTCGGTGAATACTGGGGCGCTGTCGGTGAATACGGGGGAGCTGTCGGTGAATACGAGGGCCCTGTCGGTGAATACGGGGGCGCTGTCGGTGAATACGAGGGTGCAGTCGGTGAATACGAGGGAGATGTTGGTGAATACGGGGTCCCTGTCGGTGAATACGGGGGCGCTGTCGGTGAATACGAGGGTGCAGTCGGTGAATACGAGGGAGCTGTCGGTGAATACGAGGGAGCTGTCGGTGAATACGAGGGAGCTGTCGGTGAATACGAGGGAGCTGTCGGTGAATACGAGGGAGCTGTCGGTGAATACGGGGGCGCTGTCGGTGAATGCGAGGGAGCTGTCGGTGAATACGGGGGCGCTGTCGGTGAATGCGGGGGCGCTGTCGGTGAATACGGGGGAGCTGTCGGTGAATACGAGGGCCCTGTCGGTGAATACGGGGGCGCTGTCGGTGAATACGAGGGTGCAGTCGGTGAATACGAGGGAGCTGTTGGTGAATACGGGGTCCCTGTCGGTGAATACGGGGGCGCTGTCGGTGAATACGAGGGTGCAGTCGGTGAATACGAGGGAGCTGTCGGTGAATACGAGGGAGCTGTCGGTGAATGCGAGGGAGCTGTCGGTGAATGCGAGGGAGCTGTCGGTGAATACGGGGAGCTGTCGGTGAATACGGGGGAGCTGTCGGTGAATACGGGGGCGCTGTCGGTGAATACGAGGGAGCTGTCGGTGAATACGAGGGAGCTGTCGGTGAATACGGGGGCGCTGTCGGTGAATACGGGGGAGCTGTCGGTGAATACGAGCGAGCTGTCGGTGAATACGAGGGCGCTGTCAGTGAATACGAGGGAGCTGTCGGTGAACACGGGGGCGCTGTCGGTGAATACGAGGGAGCTGTCGGTGAATACGAGGGAGCTGTCGGTGAATACGAGGGAGCTGTCGGTGAATACGGGGGCGCTGTCGGTGAATACGAGGGAGCTGTCGGTGAATACGAGGGAGCTGTCGGTGAATACGAGGGAGCTGTTGGTGAATACGAGGGAGCTGTCGGTGAATACGAGGGCATTGTCGGTGAATACGAGGGAGCTGTCGGTGAATACGAGGGAGCTGTCGGTGAATACGGGGGCCCTGTCGGGGAATACGGGGGAGCTGTCGGTGAATACGAGGGAGCTGTCGGTGAATACGAGGGAGCTGTCGGGGAATACGGGGGAGCTGTCGGGGAATACGGGGGAGCTGTCGGTGAATACGAGGGCATTGTCGGTGAATACGGGGGCGCTGTCGGTGAAGACGGGGGAGCTGTCGGTGAATACGGGGGCCCTGTCGGTGAATACGAGGGAGCTGTCGGTGAATACGAGGGCATTGTCGGTGAATACGAGGGAGCTGTCGGTGAATACGAGGGAGCTGTCGGTGAATACGGGGGCGCTGTCGGTGAATACGGGGGAGCTGTCGGTGAATACGAGGGAGCTGTCGGTGAATACGGGGGAGCTGTCGGTGAATACGAGGGCCCTGTCGGTGAATACGGGGGCGCTGTCGGTGAATACGAGGGTGCAGTCGGTGAATACGGGGGAGCTGTCGGTGAATACGGGGGAGCTGTCGGTGAATACGAGGGAGCTGTCGGTGAATACGAGGGAGCTGTCGGTGAATACGAGGGAGCTGTCGGTGAATACGAGGGAGCTGTCGGTGAATACGGGGAGCTGTCGGTGAAGACGGGGGAGCTGTCGGTGAATACGGGGGCCCTGTCGGTGAATACGAGGGAGCTGTCGGTGAATACGAGGGCATTGTCGGTGAATACGAGGGAGCTGTCGGTGAATACGGGGGAGCTGTCGGTGAATACGGGGGCGCTGTCGGAGAATACGGGGGCGCTGTCGGAGAATACGGGGGCGTTGTCGGTGAATACGGGGGCCCTGTCAGTGAATGCGAGGGAGCTGTCGGTGAATACGGGGGAGCTGTCGGTGAATACGGGGGAGCTGTCGGTGAATACGGGGGAGCTGTCGGTGAATACGGGGGCGCTGTCGGTGAATACTGGTTCGCTGTCGGTGAATACGGGGGCCCTGTCAGTGAATGCGAGGGAGCTGTCGGTGAATACGAGGGCCCTGTCGGTGAATACGGGGGCCCTGTCGGTGAATGCGGGGGCGCTGTCGGTGAATACGGGGGCCCTGTCAGTGAATGCGAGGGCATTGTCGGTGAATACGGGGGCATTGTCGGTGAATACGAGGGAGCTGTCGGTGAATACGGGGGCCCTGTCAGTGAATACGAGGGAGCTGTCGGTGAATACGGGGGAGCTGTCGGTGAATACGGGGGAGCTGTCGGTGAATGCGGGGGAGCTGTCGGTGAATACGGGGGAGCTGTCGGTGAATACGGGGGAGCTGTCGGTGAATACGGGGGAGCTGTCGGTGAATACGGGGGAGCTGTCGGTGAATACGGGGGCCCTGTCAGTGAATACGAGGGAGCTGTCGGTGAATACGGGGGAGCTGTCGGTGAATGCGGGGGAGCTGTCGGTGAATACGGGGGAGCTGTCGGTGAATACGGGGGAGCTGTCGGTGAATGCGAGGGAGCTGTCGGTGAATACGGGGGCGCTGTCGGTGAATACGGGGGCCGTCAGTGAATGCGAGGGCATTGTCGGTGAATACGGGGGCATTGTCGGTGAATACGGGGGCCCTGTCAGTGAATGCGAGGGCATTGTCGGTGAATACGGGGGCCCTGTCAGTGAATGCGAGAGTGCTGTAATATGGACTCGAAACATTGACCTAATTTTCTCTTTACACAGATGCTGCCAGGCCTGGAGTTCTTCCTGCATTTCCTGTTTTGTGTCATATTTTCTTCCTCTTTTATATGTTGTAAAATGTAACTGCCACTAAGTGACTCAAAGATTTCAGGAACATACGTCGGCTCTTTATAAAAAGAACAGAAATCATTTTAAAATAATTTCTAGATTGAGAAAATAGGGGCTTGGGAAGGGAAAAGGGAAGAAGGAATAAAAATGACTTTTGCATATTTTTATTACTCACATAAGAGCTGCAGCTAGTTTCATCTTTTCCTTGAGACGATGTGGACATGGCATCATCTGACTCATCTTTGGAGTTGGGAGCTCTTCTTTTCTTTCTGTGCATTTGCTGAGCACCTCTGCGAGGACCTGTGGAATGCTCAGTCAAGTTTCCTGGGAACCCATCTGTCAGCAGCATCAGGCAATAATGAGTGGTTTATTTTTAATTTGCACTTTAAATCTTTATTCAAACATAGCAAACATTCAACTGATATCATAATGTATCTTGTTATGTTCGTACCCACACCACTTTAGTTTGGCCTGTCCTCACGCCATTGCATCAGGAGAGTGATGTGGAGATGCCGGCGTTGGACTGGGGTGAGCACAGTAAGAAGTCTTACAACACCAGGTTAAAGTCCAACAGGTTTGTTTCAAACACGAGCTTTCGGAGCACGGCTCCTTCTTGGACAAGAAGGAGCCGTGCTCCGAAAGCTCGTGTTTGAAACAAACCTGTTGGACTTTAACCTGGTGTTGTAAGACTTCTTACTGTGATCAGGAGAGTGGGCAGTTTCTGCCCAGGCCACATAGACGAGCATAATCGAAAAGGCCTCACTCACGCTGAGAACTTCCACCCTGCTGCCCAACGGGGTGGTCTTGGTATTATGAGCTGGTAAGTTACAGTTCCCACATTTCAATGCACTATCACAATATTTTCAAAATTGACTTTAACCCATTAATTCTTTAATTTCAATATTTGTGTTCAACTCCAACAGAGCACAAGCTTGATCTGGCTTAGCTTCATTGGCACTAACTGTCTAAATTATGCACCATTCAACAGATTGTTCAACAGATATTGTTGCAATTTGGGAGTTTCAAACTCAATCGAGAGA
The DNA here is from genome assembly GCF_902713615.1 of Scyliorhinus canicula. Lineage (NCBI taxonomy): Eukaryota > Metazoa > Chordata > Chondrichthyes > Carcharhiniformes > Scyliorhinidae > Scyliorhinus > Scyliorhinus canicula. Next base: position 240,123 of record NC_052162.1, read on the forward strand.
CATCACAAGCAGCAATCTTCAAATAAATCAGTGTCCAAGTTAACTGGTAGCTACAGCCAAGTGGTAATGTTTAGAGAATGCCCATGTGATGATGGATAGCCCTTAAGGCTGCACAACAGACACTTTCCAATATGCTACCTACGATCACAGCTCCAGGACCCCGGGTTCAATTCCGGCTTCGGGTGACTGTCTGTGCGGAGTTTGCATGTTCTCCCTGTGTCTGCATGGGTTTCCTGCGGGTGCTCCGGTTTCCTCCCACAGTACAAAGATGTGCGTTAGGCGGATTGGCCATGATAAATTGACCCTTAGTGTCCAAAAGGTTAGGTGGGGTAAATGGGTTCCTGAGATGGGTGGAGGCATAGGCTTAAGTGGGTGCTCTTTCAAAGAGCCAGTGCAGACTCGATGGGCCTAATGGCCTCCTTCCGCACTGTAAATTCTATGATTCTAAGTACTGTTCTGGTTTACATGATACAATCCTGCAATGTGTGAAAATAAGATGCACTAACATCGGAAATGATTTAAAGTTGAAAGTTGGTGACAGACGGTCTTAAAAGCAGAATACTAGATGAGGAACACCATGCAAGATTCCGAGATAGCAACCACTCATTGTGAAAAGTTCTCTCACACCACATTTGCTCCATTCGCGAATCATTTTGAATCAGTGCCCTCTCGCTCTCAACCCTTTAACAAGCGGGAACAGGGTTTCCCTATTTACTCTGTCCAGTCCCCTCCTCGTGATTTTAAACATCTATATAAAATTAGTAAAGAAATGTTTTTTGGGAAATTAATGGGATTGGAGGTGGATAAATCTCCAGGGTCTGATAATCTTCATCCCAGAGTACTTAAGGAAGTGGCCCTAGAAATAGTGGATCCATTGGTAGTCATTTCCAAAATTCTTTGGGCTCTGGAATGGTTCCTACAGATTGGAGGGTAGCTAATGTAACCCTGCTATTCAAAAAGGGAGGTAGAAAGAAAACAGGGAAGCATAGACCAGTGAGCCTAACGTCAGTAGTGGGGAAGTTGCTGGAGTCAATTATCAAGGATTTCATACAGCATTTGGAAAGCAGTGGTATAATCAGACAAAGTCAGCATGGATTTACGAAAGGGAAACCATGCTTGACAAATCTATTAGAATTCTTTGAAGGTGTAACGAGTAGAGTTGACCAGGGAGAACTGGTGGATGTGGTTTATTTAGACTTTCTGAAGGCTTTCGACAAGATCTCACATAGCAGCTTACTGTGTAAAATTAAAGCGCATGGGATTGTGGGTAGTGTCTCGAGACGGTTCGAAAGCTAGTTAGCAGACAGGAAGCAAAAAGTTGGAATAAATGGGTCTTTATCTGATTGGCAGGCAGTGACTAGTGGGGTACCAGAGATCTGTTCTAGAACCCCAAGTGTTTACATTATATATTACTGATTTGGACGAGGGAACTAAATGTATTATCTCCAAATTTGCAGATGATACAAAGTTGGATGGGAGGGTGAGCTGTGAGGAGGATGCAGAGATGCTTCAGCGGGATTTGGACAGGCTGAGTGAGTGGGCACACGCATGGCAGATGCAGTATAATGTGGATAAATGGGAGGTTATCCACTTTGGTAGCAAAAATAGGAAGGCAGATTAGTATTTGAATGAGTGTAAATTGAGAGAGGTGGATACTCAGCGAGACCTTGCTGTCCTCGTGCATGTCGTGAAAGTAAGCACACAGGTACAGCAGGCAGGAAAGAAGACAAATGGTAGGTTACCCTTCATAGTGGGAAGATTCGAGTATCGGAATAGGAATGTTTTACTGCAATTGTACAGGACATTGGTGAGGCCACACCTGGAGTATTGTGTGCAGTTTTGGTGTCCTTATCTGAGGAAGGATGTTCTTGCTATGGAGGGAGTGCAGAGAAGGTTTACCAGGCTGATTCCTGGGATGGCAGGACTGTCACATGAGGAGAGACTAAATCAGCTAGGATTATATTCATTGGAGTTTAGAAGAGTGAGAGGGGATCTCATAGAAATTTTAAAAATTCTAACAGGATTATCAGAATAGATTCAGAAAGAATGTTCCCGACGGTGGGGGAAGACCAGAACTAGGGGTCATTGTTTGAGGATGAGGGGGTAAACCTTTTGGGACTGAGGCGAGGAGACATTTCTTCACCCAGAGAGTGGTGAATCTGTGGAATTCACTCCCACAGAAAGTAGGGGCTGGTTTAGCTCACTCAGCTAAATCGCTGGCTTTTCAAGCAGACCAAGCAGGCCAGCAGCATGGTTCGATTCCCGTACCAGCCTCCCCGGACAGGCGCCGGAATGTGGCGACTAAGGGCTTTTCACAGTAACTTCATTGAAGCCTACTCGTGGCAATAAGCGATTTTCATTTCATTTTCATTTCATAGTTGAGGCCAATACATTGTGCAATTTCAAGATATAGCTCCTGGGGTTAAAGGATCAGGGGATATGGGGGTAGGTGGGATCAGAGTATTGAACTTGATGATCAGCCATGATCGTAGTGAATGGTGGTGCTGGCTTGAAGGGCCGAATGGCCTCCTCCTGCTTCTATTTTCTATGTTTCTAAATCTCGTCCCAGCCTTCTTCTCTCCCAGGACAACTATCCCAACCTCTCCAATCTATCCTCATAACTGAGGTTTCTCATCCCTGGAACTATTCTTGTAAACCTCTCCTGCTCTCTCTCCAATGTGTTCACATCCTTCCTATAGTCTGGTGCCCAGAACTGTACACAATATTCCAGCTGAGGTCTAACCTCCTTGCTAGGGCAACATGGTGGCGCAGTGGTTAGCACTGCTGCCTATGGTACCAAGATCCCAGGTTCGATCCCGGCTCTGGGTCACTGTCCGTGTGGAGTTGGCACATTCCCCCTATGTTTGCGTGTGTTTCACCCCCACAACCCAATGATATGCAGGGTAGGTAGATTGGGCAAGCTAAATTGCCCCTTAATTGGAAAAAATAATAATTAGCTGCTCCAAATTTATTTTAAAAAAGCATAATCTCCTTGCTCTTGTACTCTCTCTGCCCCTATTAATAAATCCCAGAATACTATCTGCTTTATTAACTGCTCTATCTGCATGTCCGGTCACCTTCAATGATCTAGGCACAAAAACACTGGTTTAGCACACTGGGCTAAATAGCTGACTTTTAAAGCAGACCCAGGCAGGCCAGCAGCACGGTTCAATTCCCGTACTAGCCTCCCCGAACTGGCGCCAGAATTTGGCGACTAGGGGCTTTTCACAGTAACTTCATTTGAAGCCTACTTGTGACAATTAGCGATTTTCATTTCATTTCATCCCTCTGCTCCTTCACAACTTTTAAGAATTTTACCCTTGTTTTAGATTGTTTCTCCATGTTCTTCCTGCCAAAATGCATCACCTCACACTTCACCACATTGAATTTCATCTGCCCACTTCACCAACTTCTGTAGTTCCACACGTTCTTCATAGTTTGCAATACCAAATTCTGTGTCCTCCTCAAACTTTAAAATTGTCCTCTGCACACCAAGATCTAGATCATTAATGTATATCTGAAAAAGCAGGGGTCCCAATACAGACCCCTAGGAAACACCACAACAAACCTTCCTCCTGCCCAAAGAACATTCACCAACCAGTAGCCATTACTCTCGGTTTCCTGGTATTTATCAAATTTTATATCCAGGACTGCATTTAGCAAATTAAGTTTACACTTACCTAGTTTTATGTCAATTGTCCCAATTGTTATGCTCAGTACAAATATGATGATGTTGGATCCTATGGACTCGAAGAAAAAACTTTGCGAAACTGGCCACAGTAGCTGTTAAGATGTCTGCAACTTAACACGTGTTTATGGGCATTTTAGAGAGCGAGAGAGAGAGAGAGAGAGAGAGAGAGAGAGAGAGAGAGAGAGAGAGAGAAGACGAAGAGAGCAACAGATGCCCTAGCACGGGAAAACAACAGCAGCAGCCAGAACGGTGGCACCACACCCAATTCTGCTGTTCTGCAGGGAGGGTCAAAACACTGAAGAACAATACTTATCGGGGTGTCTACAATCAGGAAGGAGCACGGTTGGCGCTTCTGTGGCCGTGAAAGGGACTCCCAAGATGGGATGTTGCCTCCCTGGTACCAGGGTCGAGGATGTCACTGAACAGGCAGGGGGTATTCTGAAGGGGGAGGGAGACCAGCATATTCACCCATATTGGTACTAACGACATAGGCAGGAAGACTGACAAGGTCTTGCAGAGGGAGTTAGGCAGTAAGTTTAAAAACAGGACCTCGGGATTGCAATTTCGGGATTATTGTCCCTGCCACGTGTCAGTGAGGCTAGGAATAGGAACATAATGCAGCTGAGCACATGGCTAAAGAGCTGGTGTAGGAGGGATGGTTTCAGATATTTAGATCATTAGGATCACTTCTGGAACAGATGAGACCCGTTCAAGAAGGGTTGCACCTAAACTGGAAAGGCACTAATATCCTGGCCGGGAGGTTTGCTCGTGTCACTAGGGAGGGTTTAAGCTAGTATGGCAGAGGGGTGAGAACCAGGGCAGTATGACAGCAGATGAGGTAACTGAGGGGGAGCTAGAGACTAAAGCCAGTAAGGTTAAGAGGAAGGGGAGGAAGGCCAATATTGCTGAACTGTTCTTAGCACAGTTGCTTCACAGCGCCAGGGTCCCGGGTTCGATTCCCGCTATGTCACTGTCTGCGCGGAATCTGCACGTTTTCCCCGTGTCTGCATGGGTTTCCTCCGGGTGCTCCAGTTTCCTCCCACAAGTCCCAAAAGATGTAATTGTTAGGTGAATTCGACTTCTGAATTCTCCCTCAGTGTACCCGAACACGTGCCGGAATGTGGGGACATGGGGCTTTTCACAGTAAATTCATTGCAGTGTTAATGCAAGCCTACTTGTGACACTAATAAACATTACAATAGTTATAACATAGTGGGACTGGTGGTCTGAATTGCATTTGTTTCAACATGAGAAGTATAACAGGTGTGGCAGGTGAATTTAGAGGTTGGATTAATACTTGGAGCAAAGATGTTGTTGCCATGACGGAGACTTGATTGAGGGAGGATTGGCAGCTAAACTTTAGCTTTTGACAAATGCCCGCAAAAGAGATTAGTGTATAAAATTAAAGTGCATGGGATTGGGGGCAGTGTATTGAGATGGATAGAAAACTGGTTGGCAGACAGGAAACAGAGTCAGAATTAACGGGTCTTTTTCAAATTGGCAGGCAGTGACTAGTGGGGTACTGCAGGGATTAGTGCTGGGACCCCAGCTATTCACAATATGTATTAATGATTTGGATGAGGGAACTAAATGTAATATCTCCAAATTTGGATGACACCAAGTTGTGTGGGAGGGTGAGCTGTGAGGAGGATGCAGAGATTCTTCAGTGTGAGTTGGACAAGTTGGGTGAGTGGGCAAATGAATGGCAGATGCAGTATAATTTGGAGAATAGCGAGATTATCCACTTTGGTAGCAAAAACAAGGAGGCAGACTATTATCTGAATGGCCATAAATGAGGAGAAGGGAATGTGCAACAAGACCTGGATGTCCTCATACACCAGTCACTGAAGGTTAAGCATGCAGGTACAGCAGGCGGTAAAGGCGGCAAATGGTATAGATCACATAAAAATACAGCACAGAACAGGCCCTCTAGCCAACGATGTTGTGCCGAACATTTGTCCTAGATTAACAAATTTTAATCTACACCCCATCATTCTACCGTGATCCATGTACCTATCCAATAGCTGCTTGAAGGTCCCCTAATGTTTCCGACTCAACTACTTCCACAGGCAGTGCATTCCATGCCCCCACTACTCTCTGGGTAAAGAACCTACCTCTGACATCCCCTCTATATCTTCCATCATTCACCTTAAATTCATGTCCCCTTGTAATGGTTTGTTCCACCCGGGGGAAAAGTCTCTGACTGTCTACTCTTTCTATTCCCCTGATCATCTCATAAACCTCTATCAAGTCTCCCCTCATCCTTCTCCGTTCTAATGAGAAAAGGCTTAGCACCCTCAACCTTTCCTCGTAAGACCTACTCTCCATTCCAGGCAACATCCTGGTAAATCTCCTTTGCACCTTTTCCAAAGCTTCCACATCCTTCCTAAAATGAGGTGACCAGGACTGCACACAGTACTCCAAATGTGACCTGACCAAGGTTTTGTACAGCTGCATCATCACCTCACGGCTCTTAAATTCAATCCCTCTGCTAATGAACGCTAGCACACCATACGCCTTCTTCACAGCTCTATCGAGTGGCAACTTTCAAAGATCTTTGAACATAGACCCCAAGATCTCTCTGCTCCTCCACATTGCCAAGAACCCGACCGTTAACCCTGTATTCCGCATTCATATGAGGCCACTTTGGATTTGGTTTTGGGTAATGAACCAGGCCAGGTGTTAGATCTGGAGGTAGGTGAACACTTTGGAGACAGTGACCACAATTCGGTGACCTTTACGTTAGTGATGGAAAGGGATAAGTATACCCCGCAGAGCAAGAGTTATAGCTGGGGGAAGGGCAATTATGATGCCATTAGACATGACTTAGGATGTGTTGGTTGGAGAAGTAGGCTGCAAGGGTTGGGCACACTGGATATGTGGAGCTTGTTCAAGGAACAGCTATTGCATGTTCTTGATAAGTACGTACCAGTCAGGCAGGGAGGAAGGGGTCGAGCGAGGGAACCGTGGTTTACCAAAGAAGTGGAATCTCTTGTTAAGAGGAAGAAGGAGGCCTATGTGAAGATGAGGCGTGAAGTTTCAGTTGGGGCGCTTGATAGTTACAAGGAAGCGAGGAAGGATCTAAAGAGAGAGCTGAGACGAGCAAGGAGGGGACATGAGAAGTCTTTGGCAGGTAGGATCAAGGAAAACCCAAAAGCTTTCTATAGGTATGTCAGGAATAAAAGAATGACTAGGGTAAGAGTAGGGCCAGTCAAGGACAGTGGTGGGAAGTTGTGTGTGGAGGCTGAGGAGATAAGCGAGATACTAAATGAATACTTTTCGTCAGTATTCACTCAAGAAAAAGATAATATTGTGGAGGAGAATGCTGAGACCCAGGCTATTAGAATAGATGGCATTGAGGTGCGTAGGGAAGAAGTGTTGGCAATTCTGGACAAGGTGAAAATAGATAAGTCCCCGGGGCCTGATGGGATTTATCCTAGGATTCTCTGGGAAGCCAGGGAAGAGATTGCTGAGCCTTTGGCTTTGATTTTTAGGTCATCATTGGCTACAGGAATAGTGCCAGAGGACTGGAGGATAGCAAATGTGGTCCCTTTGTTCAAGAAGGGGAGTAGAGATAACCCAGGTAACTATAGGCCGGTGAGCCTAACGTCTGTGGTGGGTAAAGTCTTGGAGAGGATTATAAAAGATACGATTTATAATCATCTAGATAGGAATAATATGATTAGGGATAGTCAGCATGGTTTTGTGAAGGGTAGGTCATGCCTCACAAACCTTATCGAGTTCTTTGAGAAGGTGACTGAACAGGTAGACGAGGGTAGAGCAGTTGATGTGGTGTATATGGATTTCAGTAAAGCGTTTGATAAGGTTCCCCACGGTCGGCTATTGCAGAAAATACGGAGGCTGGGGATTGAGGGTGATTTAGAGATGTGGATCAGAAATTGGCTAGTTGAAAGAAGACAGAGAGTGGTAGTTGATGGGAAATGTTCAGAATGGAGTTCAGTTACGAGTGGCGTACCACAAGGATCTGTTCTGGGGCCGTTGCTGTTTGTCATTTTTATAAATGACCTAGAGGAGGGCGCAGAAGGATGGGTGAGTAAATTTGCAGACGACACTAAAGTCGGTGGAGTTGTAGACAGTGCGGAAGGATGTTGCAGGTTACAGAGGGACATAGATAAGCTGCAGAGCTGGGCTGAGAGGTGGCAAATGGAGTTTAATGTGGAGAAGTGTGAGGTGATTCACTTTGGAAAGAATAACAGGAATGCGGAATATTTGGCTAATGGTAAAATTCTTGGTAGTGTGGATGAGCAAAGGGATCTCGGTGTCCATGTACATAGATCCCTGAAAGTTGCCACCCAGGTTGATAGGGTTGTGAAGAAGGCCTATGGTGTGTTGGCCTTTATTGGTAGAGGGATTGAGTTCCGGAGCCATGAGGTCATGATGCAGCTGTACCAAACTCTGGTACGGCCGCATTTGGAGTATTGCGTACAGTTCTGGTCGCCTCATTATAGGAAGGACGTGGAAGCTTTGGAACGGGTGCAGAGGAGATTTACCAGGATGTTGCCTGGTATGGAGGGAAAATCTTATGAGGAAAGGCTGATGGACTTGAGGTTGTTTTCGTTAGAGAGAAGAAGGTTAAGAGGTGACTTAATAGAGGCATACAAAATGATCAGAGGGTTAGATAGGGTGGACAGCGAGAGCCTTCTCCCGCGGATGGAGGTGGCTAGCACGAGGGGACATAGCCTTAAATTGAGGGGTAATAGATATAGGACAGAGGTCAGAGGTGGGTTTTTTACGCAAAGAGTGGTGAGGCCGTGGAATGCCCTACCTGCAACAGTAGTGAACTCGCCAACATTGAGGGCATTTAAAAATTTATTGGATAAGCATATGGATGATAAGGGCATAGTGTAGGTTAGATGGCCTTTAGTTTTTTTTTTTTTCCATGTCGGTGCAACATCGAGGGCCGAAGGGCCTGTACTGCGCTGTATCGTTCTATGTTCTATGTTCTATATTTGTCCTTCCAAAATGGACAACCTCACACTTGTCAGGGTTAAACTCCATCTGCCACTTCTCAGCCCAGCTCTGCATCCTATCTATGTCTCTTTGAAGCCGACAACAACCCTCCTCACTATCCACAACTCCACCAATCTTCGTATCATCTGCAAATTTACTGACCCACCCTTCAACTCCCTCGTCCAAGTCATTAATGAAAATCACAAACAGCAGTATGCTGGCCTTCATTGCGAGATGATTCGAGTACAGGATCAGGGATGTGTTGCTGCAATTACACAGGGCCTTGGTGAGGCCACACTTGGAATATCGTGTGGAGTTTTGGTCTCCTTATCTGAGGAAGGATGTTCTTGCTCTCGAGGGAGTGCAGAGAAGGTTTACAAGACTGATTCCAAGGATGGCGGGACTGATATGAGGAGAGGTTGACTAGGTTAAGATTGTATTTGCTGGAGTTCTGAAGAAAGAGGGGGGTTCTCATAGGAACCCGTAAAATTCTAATAGGACTGGACAGGGTAAATGCAAGAAGGATGTTCTCGATAATGGGGGCGTCCAGAACCTAGGGTCACAGTCTGAGGATACTGGGTAGACCGTTTAGGGCAGAGATGAGAAATTTCATCACCCAGAGACTGGTGAGCCTGTGGAATTCGTTACAGCAGGAAGTAGTTGAGCCCAAAACATTGTGTGGTTTCAAGAAGCAGTTAGATATAGCAGGGCAATAGTAGATATAGCGGGGCAAAGGCGATCAAAGGATTTGGGGGAATTTAGGATCCGGCTATTGAGTTGGATGATCAGCCATGATCATAACGAATGGCAGAGTGGGCTTGAAGGGCTGAATGGCGTTCTGGTGCTCCTATTTTTTCTGTTTTGATTATGTTTTCAAGAAGCAGTCAGATATAACACTTGGGGGGGGGCAGGATCAGAAGATCCGGCTATTGAGTTGGATGATCAGCTACGATCATAATGAATGGTGGAGCAGGCTCGAAGGGCTATTTTCTTGCTCCTATTTTCTGTTTCTACAGTTCTACTTATTCTGTTTGCCAGGACAACAAGAGCTTCATTAATTGACAAGTCATTCAATTTCGAATGCTTCCCTCTGCAAGCCACTCCTGCTCAATATATCCTCCAGAGGACCAGACTCCAAATTAGTGTAGTTAACAGGTAGACAAACAAAGGTGGCAGTAGGAAGTACTGCATTCGTATTTTCAACCCCTCTCGCCAAACACATTTTCTTGGCATACAATTGAGCCACTTGCTGGTTATGGATTATTGCTGTTACTGAGCAGAAACTAGTGGGACCACTCTTGCCTTGCAGAAAGATTGTCTTTTGGCTGGTTAAGTACCAGACTAACAGAAAAGTATGGGCATCTCCAACACAGCCCTGCCTGATCAGACAATGGCAGTGACAAGTTTATGCAGAAAATGTGAGAAAGGAAAATCAAGGATTGTAGTTGGCAACACCATGAATTGCACTGATTCACTGGACTTCAATTACCCTCACTGGAATCCTCTGCACCTTCTTTGTGTTTTTGACAGAGAATCCTGTCAGAAAAAGAAATAAAAAAGTACAAGTCAGCATTTCAACTCATTTAATAGTTAAACAACATTCTACAAATAAATCAGAAATAAATATGAATAGTGTGAACATACAAATAAATCCCCTGTGAGGGATCTTCCTTGATCTGGGCTTTATCAAGTTTTGCACAATAATAATGGTATGTTCTGGGGCAAGTTTTTACGTCACATCCAATCGTGGCTCCAGGGCGATGACAGCAAGAGCAACTCTGTGGAAGGAAAGGAAACAACAATTTGTAACAATCAAACACATGTATGGATAAAAAAGGTTTTCAAGACAAAAGGTAAAAAGAGAAACTTAGTAAGCCTTGTGTTTATTTTGTTATACAGTACAGGGCGGGATGGTGGGTCAGTTTATCATGTTGGAAGATGTTTAATGAATGTTGTGTGTATTAAACGGGAATGTCCTGAATAAAAATCATCAGCAAACATGTGGACGACTGCGTGCCAAAGAAAGCAGTACGTGCGTTCCCCAACCGGAAACCATGGCTCAATCGCAAGATTGACTCCCTCCTGAAGGACAGATCTGAGGCGTTCAAGGCAGACAACCCTGACCGATACAAGAAATCCAGGTATGACCTCCGCAAAGCCATCCGAGATGCCAAGAGAGAATATCAAACCAAGCTAGAGTCACAGACAGACTATCGGTGGTTGTGGCAAGGACTGAACAACATAACGTGCTACAAAGCGAAGCCGAGCATTATCTCTGGCAGCAGTGCACCCCCCCCACGATGAACTTAACGCATTCTATGCTCGGTTTGAGCAGGTAACCAACAACCCGCTATCGAGTGCCCCAACAGCCCATAATTCACCCATACCCACCATCACAGCTTCCGAAGTCAGATCGGCCTTCCTGAAAGTGAACCCACGGAAGGCGATGGGCCCGGACGGGATCCCTGGTCGTGCACTCAGAACCTGCGCGGACCGGCTGGCAGAGGTTTTCACAGACATCTTTAACCTATCCCTACTCCACTCCGAGGTCCCCACCTGCTTCAAGAAGACCACCATCATACTGGTACCAAAGAAGAACCAGGCAACATGCCTCAATGACTATCGTCCTGTGGCCCTGACATCAGTTGTAATGAAGTGCTTCAACAGGTTGATCATGAAGCGCATCACCTCCATACTCCCAGAACGCCTTGACCCACTTCAATTCGCATACCGTTGCAACCGGTCCACATCAGATGCCATTTCCCTGGCCCTACACTCATCCCTAGAGCATCTCGAAAAAAAGGACTCCTACATCAGACTGCTATTTATGGATTACAGCTCCGCCTTCAACACCATAATCCCAGCCAAGCTCATATCAAAGCTCCAAAACCTAGGACTTGGCTCCTCACTCTGCAACTGGATCCTTGACATTCTGACCCACAGACCACAGTCAGTAAGAATGAACAACAACACCTCCTCCACAATAGTCTTCAATACCGGTGCCCCGCAAGGCTGCGTACTTAGCCCCCTACTCTACTCCCTGTACACACACGACCGCATGGCAAAACTTGGTTCCAACTCCATCTACAAGTTTGCTGACGATACGACCATAGTGGGCCGGATCTCGAATAACGATGAGTCAGAATATGGGAGGGAGATAGAGAACCTGGTGGAGTGGTGTAACGACAACAATCTCTCCCTCAATGCCAGCAAAACTAAAGAGCTGGTCATTGACTTCAGGAAGCAAAGTACTGTACCCCCCCCCCCCCCCCCCGTCAGCATCAACGGGGCCGAGGTAGAGATGGTGAGCAGTTTCAAATTCCTAGGGGTGCACATCTTCAAAAATCTGTCCTGGTCCACCCACGTCGACGCTATCACCAAGAAAGCACAACAGCGCCTATACTTCCTCAGGAAACTAAGGTAATTCAGCACGTCCACATTAACCCTTACCAACTTTTACAGATGCAACATAGAAAGCATCCTATCGGGCTGCATCACAGCCTGGTATGGCAACTGCTCGGCCCAGGACCACAAGAAACATCAGAGAGTCATGAACACCGCCCAGTCCATCACACGAACCGGCATCCCATCCGTTGACTCCATCTACACCTCCCGCTATCTGGGGAAAGCGGGCAGCATAATCAAAGATCCCTCCCACTCGGCTTACTCACTCTTCCAACTTCTTCCATCAGACATGAGATACAGAAGTCTGAGAACACGCACGAACAGACTCAAAAACAGTTTCTTCCCCACTGTCACCAGACTCCTAAATGACCCTCTTATGGACTGACCTCATTAACACTACACCAGGGGAGTGCAAACTTTTCCGTGCAAGGGCCACATTCAGAAATTCACAATTTTAAAGGGCCGCATAGTATATTAAGTAAAATAATTACTTCACCCGGTTATGATTCTGGGCGCCTCATATAGAACATAGAACAGTACAGCACAGAACAGGCCCTTCGGCCCTCAACGTTGTGCCGAGCAATGATCACCCTACTCAAGTCAACGTATCCACCCTATACCAGTAAGTAACCCAACAGCCCCCCCCATTAACCTTAAAAAAATAATTTAAAAATGTTTTTAAATTTTTAAAATTTTTTTTTAAAATAATTTTGTTTTTTTTAATGACTTGGTGGGCCACATAAAGACCTTTGGCGGGCCGCATGCGGCCCTCGGGCCGTAGTTTGCCCACCCCTGCACTACATCCTGTATGCTTCATCCGATGCCAATGCTTATATAGTTACATTGTATATCTTGTGTTGCACTTTTATGTATTTTCTTTTATTCCCTTTTCACGGTAGCATTGTGGATAGCACAATCACTTCACAGCTCCAGGGTCCCAGGTTCGATTCCGGCTTGGGTCACTGTCTGTGCGGAGTCTGCACATCCTCCCCGTGTGTGCGTGGGTTTCCTCTGGGTGCTCCGGTTTCCTCCCACAGTCCAAAGATGTGCGGGTTAGGTGGATTGGCCATGATAAATTGCCCTTAGTGTCCAAAATTGCCCTTAGTGTTGGGTGGGGTTACTGGGTAATGGGGATAGGGTGGAGGTGTTGACCTTGGATAGGGGGTAGGGTGCTCTTTCCAAGAGCCGGTGCAGACTCGATGGGCCAAATGGCCTCCTTCTGCACTGTAAATTCTATGTAATCTATGTAATCCCATGTACTTAATGATCTGTTGAGCTGCTCGCAGAAAAATACTTTACACTGTACCCCCGTACACGTGACAATAAACAAATCCATCCATCCATGCAAAAATAATTTCGAAAAAAGATCACATGGGAAGGAAATTTTCATTTTTTATTGCGCATCAGAAGAAGAGATCTTACCTCCCCTCTCCCATCCTCGGACACAAACTTGTCCAGCAATGAAAGGGGTGGCAACTGTGGAAATGTGACTAATTCCTTCCTCACAAAGTTCACAAGCTGTAAGTACCAGAACCCATTTCCACCCCAAAAGCTAAAACTTTTCCATCAGCTCCTCCACCCAGCAAATCTACCCTCCACAATCAAACCCCGAAACCTCTCTATCCCATCCCCCTTCCAAATCCTGTCTGTCCATTCCAACTCCGCTGGAATAAATCTATAGTTCCCACATATCAGTGACCACAGCAACAGTCCCTCCAGCTTAAAATGTTGCCTAAACCGGTTCCAAACTATTTAAAAAAAAAATTTAAAATATGTTTTAAAGGCATTTAAAATTTTAACAATTTTCAAGAAAATAAAAGCAAAGTGAATAACACCCACCCAACCAACAACCAAACCCAACCAACGTGGCTTACATACGCAATTCCACAATCCCAGTTTCCCACTCACTGTTTTGCACCTTATCCAAACCCTCCATGTCTCCCTCTTCCCCTTTGCCACAACGCCCCGCCCCCTTCCCACTGCTGACAGCTTAATTTTATCCAAAGTCGTTGATAAACAGCTGCCACCTCCGGGCAAACCCTAGCATCGATCCTCTCGGGGCAAACTTTATCTTCTCAAGCCTGAGAAACCCGGTCATGTCACTAACCCAAACCCCCCATTCCAGGGGTTCCAAGTCCCTCCACGGCAATAAGATCCGTCTCCAGACTACCAGGGAGGCAAAGACCAAAACATCAGCCTCTCGCGCCCTGGACTGCCGGATCTTCCGACACACCATCGCCACCTCTGGATTCGGAACCACCAGTTCCTTCAATACCTTGGACATGACGCCGGCAAATCCTTGCCAAAAACATGTGGACACACACACACTGCCTACCCCTATCCTCCACCCCTTCAAAGGACCTGCTCATACGGGCCACAGTCATGTGCACCCTGTGGACCACCTTGAATTGTATCAGGCTGAGCCTGGCACACGACGAAAATGTGTTGACTCAACTCGGGGCCTCCTCCCTATAACTCGACCCCCAACTCCCTGCCCAGTCTGGCTCCAAACTCTTAACTAGGCTACAACTACCAGACTCGAAGAGTATCTGGATGGTGAGAACAGAAGTGGAGCCATCACCAATGCCCTCAGACTCGACCCTAAACAGGAAACAGTCTCCATCCATCCCCAAACCGTCTCTCCCACCACCAGCCATTTCAGAACCTTTGTGCTATTTGCCACCCAATAACAGTTCACATAATTTGGCAACACCAGCCTCCCCCTGACGGGATCCGAGGCATCTTGCCTACCCACATAAAGGCCAAAATCATGTTATTCACCTACCCCAGAAAGGATTATGAAGGAAAATTGGGACCTCCGGCGGTGACCATGGAGTGAGTGGTCACACACTTAATGGCTCCTGCTCAAGGTGGATTTTTTCAGTCTTTTCCCCAACTGAAGGACAAAGTATTTGAGAGCAAGAGGCGCAGGAGTGCCTGGGGAAGGTTTCACCCCTCTTACTGGTAGATGGATCCACAGACTCGGAGTGGTTCAAGAAGGAAAGAGCTGCTTGAACAGGAGAGCCTTCGTGGAGAGCAGATAACGGAGGGTAAGGGGGCTGCTCTGACCACACAGTGGTCGGCAGAGCAGTTAATAGAGTTCCCCAATGAAACGTTTTGGCAGCAGAGGAAAGAGACCCTGGAAGACCTGGCCAAGGTGGTGGAACCGATTAAGTTGGGGATCGAGCGAATGGAGCAGAGGCTGGAGTCCCAGGGCCGCGTGATTCAGAAAGTGGAGGAGGCGGTGGGGGAGCACGAGGAGCAGTTGGTCTTTTTAGTGGCCGAGGTGGAGGTGATGCGGGAGACCCAGAAGAGGCTGAGGGAGAAGGTGGAGAATCACTCCAGAAGGCAGGGAAGGATGGGTTCCCAGTGAAGTTTTACAAAACGTTTGGGACAGACTTGGGGCCATTGCTGGCGAAGGCGGACAATGCTGGGAGATTAGAGGACTGGGAAATCTTTAGGGGGCAACAGAAAGCTACTAAAAAAGCTATAAGGAAGAGTAAGATAGAGTATGAGAGTAAACTTGCTCAGAATATAAAAACAGACAGTAAAAGTTTTTACAAATATATAAGACAAAAAAGAGTGGCTAAGGTAAATATTGGTCCTTTAGAGGATGAGAAGGGAGTTTTAATAATGGGAAATGAGGAAATGGCTGAGGAACTGAACAGGTTTTTTGGGTCGGTCTTCACAGTGGAAGACACAAATAACATGCCAGCGACTGATAGAAATGAGGCTATGACAGGTGAGGACCTTGAGAGGATTGTTATCACTAAGGAGGGAGTGATGGGCAAGCTAATGGGGCTAAAGGTAGACAAGTCTCCTGGCCCTGATGGAATGCATCCCAGAGTGCTAAAAGAGATGGCTAGGGAAATTGCAGATGCACTAGTGATAATTTACCGAAATTCACTAGACTCTGGGGTGGTCCCGGTGGATTGGAAATTAGCAAACGTGACGCCACTGTTTAAAAAAGGAGGTAGGCAGAAAGCAGGAAATTATAGGACAGTGAGCTTAACTTCAGTAGTAGGGAAGATGCTGGAATCTATCATCAAGGAAGAAATTGCGAGGCATCTGGATAGAAAGTGTCCCATTGGGCAGACGCAGCATGGGTTCGTAAAGGGCAGGTCATGCCTAACTAATTTAGTGGAATTTTTTGAGGACATTACCAGTGCAGTAGATAACGGGGAGCCGATGGATGTGGTATATCTGGATTTCCAGAAAGCCTTTGACAAGGTGCCACACAAAAGGTTGCTGCATAAGATAAAGATGCATGGCATTAAGGGTAAAGTAGTAGCATGGATAGAGGATTGGTTAATTAATAGAAAGCAAAGAGTTGGGATTAATGGGTGTTTCTCTGGTTGGCAATCAGTAGCTAGTGGTGTCCCTCAGGGATCCGTGTTGGGCCCACAATTGTTCACAATTTACATAGATGATTTGGAGTTGGGGACCAAGGGCAATTTGTCCAAGTTTGCAGATGACACTAAGATGAGTGGTAAAGCGAAAAGTGCAGAGGATACTGGAAGTCTGCAGAGGGATTTGGATAGGTTAAGTGAATGGGCTAGGGTCTGGCAGATGGAATACAATGTTGACAAATGTGAGGTTATCCATTTTGGTAGGAATAACAGCAAACGGGATTATTATTTAAACGATAAAATATTAAAGCATGCCGCTGTTCAGAGAGACTTGGGTGTGCTAGTGCATGAGTCACAGAAGGTTGGTTTACAAGTGCAACAGGTGATTAAGAAGGCAAATGGAATTTTGTCCTTCATTGCTAGAGGGATGGAGTTTAAGACTAGGGAGGTTATGCTGCAATTGTATAAGGTGTTACTGCGGCCACACCTGGAGTATTGTGTTCAGTTTTGGTCTCCTTACTTGAGAAAGGACGTACTGGCGCTGGAGGGTGTGCAGAGGAGATTCACTAGGTTAATCCCAGAGCTGAAGGGGTTGGATTATGAGAGGTTGAGTAGACTGGGACTGTACTCGTTGGAATTTAGAAGGATGAGGGGGGATCTTATAGAAACATTTAAAATTATGAAGGGAATAGATAGGATAGATGCGGGCAGGTTGTTTCCACTGGCGGGTGACAGCAGAACTAGGGTACATAGCCTCAAAATAAGGGGAAGTAGATTTAGGACTGAGTTTAGGAGGAACTTCTTCACCCAAAGGGTTGTGAATCTATGGAATTCCTTGCCCAGTGAAGCAGTTGAGGCTCCTTCATTACATGTTTTTAAGGTAAAGATAGATAGTTTTTTGAAGAATAAAGGGATTAAGGGTTATGGTGTTCGGGCCGGAAAGTGGAGCTGAGTCCACAAAAGATCAGCCATGATCTAATTGAATGGCGGAGCAGGCTCGAGGGGCCAGATGGCCGACTCCTGCTCCTAGTTCTTATGTTCCTATGAAGCATTGTCTCAGACGTCCATGTCCCTGATATTACAGAAGGATAAGAATCCGGAGCAGTGTGGATCATACTGCCCGATATCATTACTGAATGTAGACGTCAAGCTGTTGGCGCGGTGCTGACATCGCGAATCGAGGACTGCGTCCCGGGGATGATAAACGAAGATCAAACTGGTTTTGTGAAGTGGTGTCAGTTGACGGTAAACGTGAGGAGGCTGCTTAATGTAATCATGATGGCTTCAAAGGGGCAGGAGACGGAGGTAGTGGTGGGGATGGACTCGGAAAAGGCATTTGATCAGGTGGAATGAGTATGTGCTGCACATTTTGAAGTGATCCGGGCAGGGGTTTGTAGACTGGGCGCCGGTTGCGAGCGTGCAGACGAACCAAAACGAGTTTGGTGAATTTCGGGCTGCATCGGGGGATGAAGCAGGGGTACCCGCTCTCTCCATTGCTCTTTGCCATGGCGATAAGGGACGCTGGCAATAGCGCTTAGAGCGTCGAAGGATTGAAGGGCACGGGGGGGGCATCGGAGAGGAATTGAAGGGCATCGGGGGGGGGGGGGGGGGGGGGGGGGGGGGGTCCAGCACAGGGTCTCATTGTATGCGGATGTGGATGACCCGTTGCTGTATATTTCAGGCCCGTTGAACAGTATCGGAGGCATCATTGGGATTTTAGAGTGAATTGGCTGAACATGGGGAAGAGCAAGGTGTTCCCAATTGAGACTGTAGGAGATGAGGTTAGGGGAGTTGCGGTTTCAGGTGCGAGCTTTAGATATTTGGGTATCCAGGTGTCACGGGGCTGGGCGCAGCTGCACAAGTTGAACCTGGTTCGGCTGGCGGAGTAAAGTGGATTTCAAGAGGTGGGATGTGTTGCCGCTGGGTGGGGTGGGTGCAGACAGTGAAAATGACGGTGCTGACAAAGTTTCAGTTTGTGTTCCAGAACCTTCCAATCTTCGGCCCCAGGTTTATTTTTAAGAAGGTCAATGTGTTGATCTCTGGCTTTCTGTGGGTGGGGAAGACCACTTAAATTAGGAGGGCATTCCTGGAGCCGGGGGGGGGGGGGGTTGCTGAACATGATGAATAATTACTCGCCAGTGAATTTCACGACGGTTAGGAAATGGGTCATTGGGAGGGGTCAGCGTGGGGTCTGATGGAGGCGGCATCGTGTCGGGGAAAATGTTTGAGGGCTTTGTTGTTGGAACCTCGACCTTTCTTGTCAGCATGATACTCCTTGAGCCCAATGGTGGTATCGGCAGTCCCAAGGGTGAGGGGGCAGTGAGGCAGCATTTAGGATTGGAGGTGTGGGTGCCGATCTGCAATAACCATAGGTTTGTGCCAGGGGGATTGGATGTGAGGTTTCGGGGGGTGAAGGCAGGCAGGGATTGAGTGATTTGACAATCTGTCCATAGGGGGCAAATTTATGAGGTTGGAGGGGCTGGAGGAAGAGTATGAGTTGCAAGGGGAGCAGTTTTAGGTATCTGCAGGTCTGGGACTTGGTGAGGAGAGAGGTACCATTCTTCCCGGAGTTGCCGTCCCTGGGGCCGAGATGGGGAGGGGAAGGTGTCCAACGTCTGTAAGGATTGATGGTTTGGGAGGGAGCCCTAAAGTGAAAATGGGAGGAGGAGCTGGGAGGGGAGGTGGGGGCCGAGACATGGGCAGGGGCCTTGTGAAGGGTGAATGCATCCTCTTCATGTGCGAGGCTAAGTCTCATCCAGTTTGAAGTGATACATAGGGCGCATATGACGGTGGCGATGAGGAGTACGTACTTTACGGGGGTCGAGGAGAGGTGTGGGCGGTGCGCGGCGGGGCCTGTCAATCACCTCCACATGTCCGGAGCCTGTCCAAGGCTCAACGGGCAGCGAGCAGGGTATTGCTGTGTCAGCGAGCAGGTTAGTGCTGTGTCAGAAAGCAGGTTAGTGCTGTGTCAGAGAGCAAGTTATTGCTGTGTCAGCGAGCAGGGTATTGCTGTGTCAGTGAGCAGGTTATTGCTGTGTCAGCGAGCAGGTTAGTGCTGTGTCAGCGAGCAGGTTAGTGCTGTGTCAGTGAGCAGGTTAGTGCTGTGTCAGTGAGCAGGGTATTGCTGTGTCAGCGAGCAGGTTAGTGCTGTGTCAGCGAGCAGGTTAGTGCTGTGTCAGAGAGCAAGTTATTGCTGTGTCAGCGAGCAGGGTATTGCTGTGTCAGTGAGCAGGTTATTGCTGTGTCAGCGAGCAGGTTAGTGCTGTGTCAGCGAGCAGGTTAGTGCTGTGTCAGCGAGCAGGTTAGTGCTGTGTCAGAGAGCAAGTTATTGCTGTGTCAGTGAGCAGGTTATTGCTGTGTCAGCGAGCAGGTTAGTGCTGTGTCAGTGAGCAGGTTAGTGCTGTGTCAGCGAGCAGGTTAGTGCTGTGTCAGCGAGCAGGGTATTGCTGTGTCAGTGAGCAGGGTATTGCTGTGTCAGCGAGCAGGGTATTGCTGTGTCAGCGAGCAGGTTAGTGCTGTGTCAGCGAGCAGGGTATTGCTGTGTCAGCGAGCAGGGTATTGCTGTGTCAGTGAGCAGGTTATTGCTGTGTCAGCGAGCAGGGTATTGCTGTGTCAGCGAGCAGGTTAGTGCTGTGTCAGCGAGCAGGTTAGTGCTGTGTCAGAGAGCAGGGTATTGCTGTGTCAGCGAGCAGGGTATTGCTGTGTCAGCGAGCAGGTTAGTGCTGTGTCAGCGAGGAGGTTAGTGCTGTGTCAGAGAGCAGGTTATTGCTGTGTCAGCGAGCAGGTTAGTGCTGTGTCAGCGAGCAGGTTAGTGCTGTGTCAGCGAGCAAGTTATTGCTGTGTCAGCGAGCAGGGTATTGCTGTGTCAGCGAGCAGGGTATTGCTGTGTCAGCGAGCAGGGTATTGCTGTGTCAGCGAGCAGGGTATTGCTGTGTCAGCGAGCAGGTTATTGCTGTGTCAGCGAGCAGGTTATTGCTGTGTCAGCGAGCAGGTTAGTGCTGTGTCAGAGAGCAGGTTAGTGCTGTGTCAGCGAGCAGGTTATTGCTGTGTCAGCGAGCAGGTTAGTGCTGTGTCAGCGAGCAGGGTATTGCTGTGTCAGCGAGCAGGGTATTGCTGTGTCAGCGAGCAGGGTATTGCTGTGTCAGCGAGCAGGGTATTGCTGTGTCAGCGAGCAGGGTATTGCTGTGTCAGTGAGCAGGTTAGTGCTGTGTCAGCGAGCAGGTTAGTGCTGTGTCAGCGAGCAGGGTATTGCTGTGTCAGCGAGCAGGTTATTGCTGTGTCAGCGAGCAGGGTATTGCTGTGTCAGCGAGCAGGGTATTGCTGTGTCAGCGAGCAGGTTAGTGCTGTGTCAGCGAGCAGGGTATTGCTGTGTCAGCGAGCAGGTTAGTGCTGTGTCAGCGAGCAGGTTAGTGCTGTGTCAGCGAGCAGGGTATTGCTGTGTCAGCGAGCAGGTTAGTGCTGTGTCCGCGAGCAGGGTATTGCTGTGTCAGCGAGCAGGGTATTGCTGTGTCAGCGAGCAGGGTATTGCTGTGTCAGCGAGCAGGGTATTGCTGTGTCAGTGAGCAGGTTAGTGCTGTGTCAGCGAGCAGGTTAGTGCTGTGTCAGCGAGCAGGTTAGTGCTGTGTCAGCGAGCAGGGTATTGCTGTGTCAGCGAGCAGGGTATTGCTGTGTCAGTGAGCAGGGTATTGCTGTGTCAGTGAGCAGGGTATTGCTGTGTCAGTGAGCAGGTTATTGCTGTGTCAGCGAGCAGGTTAGTGCTGTGTCAGTGAGCAGGTTAGTGCTGTGTCAGCGAGCAGGGTATTGCTGTGTCAGTGAGCAGGGTATTGCTGTGTCAGCGAGCAGGTTAGTGCTGTGTCAGCGAGCAGGTTAGTGCTGTGTCAGCGAGCAGGTTAGTGCTGTGTCAGCGAGCAGGGTATTGCTGTGTCAGCGAGCAGGGTATTGCTGTGTCAGAGAGCAGGGTATTGCTGTGTCAGCGAGCAGGTTAGTGCTGTGTCAGCGAGCAGGTTAGTGCTGTGTCAGCGAGCAGGGTATTGCTGTGTCAGCGAGCAGGGTATTGCTGTGTCAGAGAGCAGGGTATTGCTGTGTCAGCGAGCAGGTTAGTGCTGTGTCAGTGAGCAGGTTAGTGCTGTGTCAGCGAGCAGGGTATTGCTGTGTCAGAGAGCAGGTTAGTGCTGTGTCAGCGAGCAGGGTATTGCTGTGTCAGCGAGCAGGGTATTGCTGTGTCAGTGAGCAGGGTATTGCTGTGTCAGCGAGCAGGGTATTGCTGTGTCAGTGAGCAGGTTATTGCTGTGTCAGCGAGCAGGTTAGTGCTGTGTCAGTGAGCAGGGTATTGCTGTGTCAGAGAGCAGGTTAGTGCTGTGTCAGCGAGCAGGGTATTGCTGTGTCAGTGAGCAGGTTATTGCTGTGTCAGCGAGCAGGTTAGTGCTGTGTCAGTGAGCAGGGTATTGCTGTGTCAGTGAGCAGGGTATTGCTGTGTCAGCGAGCAGGTTAGTGCTGTGTCAGCGAGCAGGTTAGTGCTGTGTCAGCGAGCAGGGTATTGCTGTGTCAGCGAGCAGGGTATTGCTGTGTCAGCGAGCAGGTTAGTGCTGTGTCAGCGAGCAGGGTATTGCTGTGTCAGCGAGCAGGGTATTGCTGTGTCAGTGAGCAGGTTATTGCTGTGTCAGCGAGCAGGGTATTGCTGTGTCAGCGAGCAGGTTAGTGCTGTGTCAGCGAGCAGGGTATTGCTGTGTCAGTGAGCAGGTTATTGCTGTGTCAGCGAGCAGGGTATTGCTGTGTCAGCGAGCAGGTTAGTGCTGTGTCAGCGAGCAGGTTAGTGCTGTGTCAGCGAGCAGGGTATTGCTGTGTCAGCGAGCAGGTTAGTGCTGTGTCAGCGAGCAGGGTATTGCTGTGTCAGCGAGCAGGGTATTGCTGTGTCAGTGAGCAGGGTATTGCTGTGTCAGCGAGCAGGGTATTGCTGTGTCAGTGAGCAGGTTAGTGCTGTGTCAGCGAGCAGGGTATTGCTGTGTCAGTGAGCAGGGTATTGCTGTGTCAGCGAGCAGGTTAGTGCTGTGTCAGCGAGCAGGTTAGTGCTGTGTCAGCGAGCAGGTTAGTGCTGTGTCAGCGAGCAGGGTATTGCTGTGTCAGCGAGCAGGGTATTGCTGTGTCAGAGAGCAGGGTATTGCTGTGTCAGCGAGCAGGTTAGTGCTGTGTCAGCGAGCAGGTTAGTGCTGTGTCAGCGAGCAGGGTATTGCTGTGTCAGCGAGCAGGGTATTGCTGTGTCAGAGAGCAGGGTATTGCTGTGTCAGCGAGCAGGTTAGTGCTGTGTCAGTGAGCAGGTTAGTGCTGTGTCAGCGAGCAGGGTATTGCTGTGTCAGAGAGCAGGTTAGTGCTGTGTCAGCGAGCAGGGTATTGCTGTGTCAGCGAGCAGGGTATTGCTGTGTCAGTGAGCAGGGTATTGCTGTGTCAGCGAGCAGGGTATTGCTGTGTCAGTGAGCAGGTTATTGCTGTGTCAGCGAGCAGGTTAGTGCTGTGTCAGTGAGCAGGGTATTGCTGTGTCAGAGAGCAGGTTAGTGCTGTGTCAGCGAGCAGGGTATTGCTGTGTCAGTGAGCAGGTTATTGCTGTGTCAGCGAGCAGGTTAGTGCTGTGTCAGTGAGCAGGTTATTGCTGTGTCAGCGAGCAGGTTAGTGCTGTGTCAGCGAGCAGGGTATTGCTGTGTCAGCGAGCAGGGTATTGCTGTGTCAGCGAGCAGGGTATTGCTGTGTCAGTGAGCAGGTTATTGCTGTGTCAGCGAGCAGGTTAGTGCTGTGTCAGCGAGCAGGGTATTGCTGTGTCAGTGAGCAGGGTATTGCTGTGTCAGCGAGCAGGTTAGTGCTGTGTCAGCGAGCAGGTTAGTGCTGTGTCAGCGAGCAGGGTATTGCTGTGTCAGCGAGCAGGGTATTGCTGTGTCAGCGAGCAGGGTATTGCTGTGTCAGCGAGCAGGGTATTGCTGTGTCAGTGAGCAGGTTATTGCTGTGTCAGCGAGCAGGGTATTGCTGTGTCAGCGAGCAGGTTAGTGCTGTGTCAGCGAGCAGGGTATTGCTGTGTCAGTGAGCAGGTTATTGCTGTGTCAGCGAGCAGGGTATTGCTGTGTCAGCGAGCAGGTTAGTGCTGTGTCAGCGAGCAGGTTAGTGCTGTGTCAGCGAGCAGGGTATTGCTGTGTCAGCGAGCAGGTTAGTGCTGTGTCAGCGAGCAGGGTATTGCTGTGTCAGCGAGCAGGGTATTGCTGTGTCAGCGAGCAGGTTATTGCTGTGTCAGCGAGCAGGGTATTGCTGTGTCAGCGAGCAGGGTATTGCTGTGTCAGTGAGCAGGGTATTGCTGTGTCAGCGAGCAGGGTATTGCTGTGTCAGTGAGCAGGTTGTTGCTGTGTCAGCGAGCAGGGTATTGCTGTGTCAGTGAGCAGGTTAGTGCTGTGTCAGTGAGCAGGTTAGTGCTGTGTCAGAGAGCAGGTTAGTGCTGTGTCAGCGAGCAGGGTATTGCTGTGTCAGTGAGCAGGGTATTGCTGTGTCAGCGAGCAGGTTAGTGCTGTGTCAGCGAGCAGGTTAGTGCTGTGTCAGCGAGCAGGTTAGTGCTGTGTCAGTGAGCAGGTTAGTGCTGTGTCAGCGAGCAGGGTATTGCTGTGTCAGTGAGCAGGGTATTGCTGTGTCAGTGAGCAGGTTAGTGCTGTGTCAGTGAGCAGGGTATTGCTGTGTCAGTGAGCAGGTTAGTGCTGTGTCAGCGAGCAGGTTGTTGCTGTGTCAGTGA
This sequence comes from Scyliorhinus canicula, assembly GCF_902713615.1. NCBI lineage: Eukaryota > Metazoa > Chordata > Chondrichthyes > Carcharhiniformes > Scyliorhinidae > Scyliorhinus > Scyliorhinus canicula. The sequence goes on from NC_052162.1 coordinate 264,298, forward strand.
GCAGGTTGTTGCTGTGTCAGAGAGCAGGTTAGTGCTGTGTCAGCGAGCAGGTTAGTGCTGTGTCAGCGAGCAGGTTAGTGCTGTGTCAGAGAGCAGGTTAGTGCTGTGTCAGCGAGCAGGGTATTGCTGTGTCAGCGAGCAGGTTAGTGCTGTGTCAGCGAGCAGGGTATTGCTGTGTCAGAGAGCAGGTTAGTGCTGTGTCAGCGAGCAGGTTAGTGCTGTGTCAGCGAGCAGGTTAGTGCTGTGTCAGCGAGCAGGGTATTGCTGTGTCAGTGAGCAGGGTATTGCTGTGTCAGCGAGCAGGGTATTGCTGTGTCAGCGAGCAGGGTATTGCTGTGTCAGTGAGCAGGTTAGTGCTGTGTCAGTGAGCAGATTAGTGCTGTGTCAGAGAGCAGGTTAGTGCTGTGTCAGCGAGCAGGTTAGTGCTGTGTCAGCGAGCAGGGTATTGCTGTGTCAGCGAGCAGGTTAGTGCTGTGTCAGCGAGCAGGGTATTGCTGTGTCAGAGAGCAGGGTATTGCTGTGTCAGTGAGCAGGGTATTGCTGTGTCAGTGAGCAGGGTATTGCTGTGTCAGTGAGCAGGGTATTGCTGTGTCAGCGAGCAGGTTATTGCTGTGTCAGCGAGCAGGTTAGTGCTGCGTCAGCGAGCAGGTTATTGCTGTGTCAGCGAGCAGGTTATTGCTGTGTCAGCGAGCAGGTTAGTGCTGTGTCAGCGAGCAGGTTATTGCTGTGTCAGCGAGCAGGTTATTGCTGTGTCAGCGAGCAGGTTGTTGCTGTGTCAGTGAGCAGGTTGTTGCTAGGTCAGCATCACTTGACAGCACTGTCACCGACACTTTCCATGACTTTGCCGATGATCAAAATAAATTGCTGGGGCATGAAAAATGTGGCCTAGAAAGATTCAATAGGAATGACCTACTTCCATTTACAGAGAGTTTGATTGCCAGTGGCACAGATTAAAGTAACGATAGAAGGATTAGAGGGTAGTTGAAGAGAAATATTCTCACCAAGAGCATCGCGGGCAGTCTGGAACTCACTGCTTTGAAGGAAGGCAGAAACCCCATTGCATTTGCATAGCACTTAGGATCATAGAATTTACAGTGCAGAAAGAGGCCATTCGGCCCATCGAGTCTGCATCAGCCCTTACAAAGAGCATCCTACTCAAGCCCATGTCTCTACCCTATCCTCGTAACACAGCAACCCCCACCCAACCTTTTTGGACACTAAGGGCAATTTATCATGGCCAATCCACCTAACCTGCACATCTTTGGGCTGAGAGAGGAAACCGGAGCACCCGGAGGAAACCCACGCAGGCACAGGAGAATGTGCAGACTCTGCACAGAGTGACCCAGCAGGGAATCGAACCTGGGACCCTGGAACTGTGAAGCAACAGTGCTAACCACTGTGCTTCCGTGCTACACAGACCAAGGCAAGTGGATGAAACTGGATAATGCTCTTTCAAGCTGGCACAGACACAATGGACTCAAATAATTATCTTGCATGGGAAATTTATATGATTCTATGGAGGAGTCATTGAGTAAATCTGATGGTAACAGAGGTTATTTTGCACCCACCCTCACTACCGAGTATTGCTGTGGCTTATCTCAGCACGCTCGTACCACTGGGTAAATCAGCAGAGACTGGGAATAAAACCTCAGTCCTCCATATTGATATACCCTAGTACTACAACATGAGGTAACTTCATGCAAGGACAGACAGCAGATAGAAAATTGAGATAGTCAGAGGTACATGGCACTGGTGCATCGCTCAAAACTGAAATAACAGACATGCACAAAAGGAAAAATGTAGTGGTTCTTCCTCCAAATAAATTTGCTACTTTTGTGCATGCTTTGCACACATCTCAAAATTTAGGGCAGAATGTGAGTAATTAGTAAAGCCACATACCAGTTTACTTCCTCTTTTTATTTCCTTCTTGATATCTTCAAGCAAGAAGCCGCAAAGAGTCTCATTCTCAGAGTGTGAGGTCACCAGAGCAGATGAAAATAACTAGAAAATAGGAAGAAAAAGTGCCATAAGTTTAACAACCTTCACATTTGCAACCTCCAGAGAATTTGTCTGACTACACACCACAAAATCGCCAAATCTAACCGGGGGATGATGGATTTATGTAGTATTTGTCGCACAACACAGAAGTCCTGGTGAGTGGAAAAAAAGAATTTGCCAACCAAAGTAACGGAGGGAAATTAGACCAGCTGAAAGTCACTCATGCCAAATGGATAGCTAATGATTAGTCCATGTAGATGACCACACATCTCTGCTGTTTCCCCAGCACAGTGCGATATCATCGTACACATCAGTGTTTCTGCAACCAATTCCTACACACAAGACTATCTGGATTTAATAAGAATAAAACAAAAATTTAGTCAGCATCTGCATGTCCAGGGTCATTCACTGCTGGTCACTGAAAAGGCCAACATAAACAAATCATTTTAGCATATCCTAAGTTTCAGGTAAGGAAATCAGAGGAATCTTTGGGGGGGGGGGGGGGGGGGGGGAGGGGAATGCATCACTTCCTATCTAACTCCGTGCTCCAAGCAACTGCCGCTTCTCTTCACTTACCAGACACTTGTGATGTGCTGCCATCTTCTGGCTTTGGGCTATTAACAACTGGCCACAATGCTCTTCTTTATTCACTTTACAGAAAGCACATTTTGGTTGTCTTGAACCCCTCTTCTTGGCCTTGGAATCAGCAGCCGCCATCCTTCAATGTGGCCTCAAACTGAAATTTTCAAAAAGGTATAAAGAAAGATGTACAGTGAATTATTCAAATGGATAGGCAATTCCCCAACAGGATATAAAGATTGGTAATGTGACAGAGGACTTCTGTCCACCCCACTAATATAGAGACAAACTCAAGTTTTCAAACAAGGCTTAAAAGGTTAATTTTCCTGCATTTTTGTAAGAGTGGATCCTTCACAAATTAATGTTTAGAGATTGATTTTCTTCCATATCATAGCTTCACATTCAAGTTAAATCACCTGAAGTTGGGTTGACTCAATCAGATCATTTCATCAGCGTTCTCGGATGTTGGTGTCACTGCAAAACATGTTCTTTTTCCGTGACTCTACCTTTCTACACACAGTGAAATTCGGGGGTAGCCACTCGGAATTCCAGCTTACTCCTCCATTCAATAATAATTTGAGAATAGCCACTGGGAATTCCAGCTTACTCCTCCATTCAATAAGATCACAGCTGACCTCATTTTCACCTGAACTTCACATTACTGCCTAGACCTGATCACTTTCATCCCCTTGCTTAGCTACAATCTATCTACTTCTGCCTTAAAGATATTCAAAGCCTCAACCACCCTTTCAGGAAGAGAATTCCAAAGTCGCAGCCCTCAGAAAAGAATTCCCATCTGTCTTACTTATTTAGTTCTAGATTCGCCGACAAGAGGAAATGTTCTCATCACATCCACCCTGTCAAGTCTCCTCAGGATCTTCTATGTTTCAATCAAGTTGCCTCTTACTCTTCTAACTCTAGTGGATACAAGCTGAGCCTGTCTCATATCTGTTTAACAGTGAGACATGAGCCACATGTGAAAAAGCCAGGAAATGTGGAACTTAGCCTCAGTGACAGATCAGCCCAGAGGCCCATTTGACCTTAAGAGGTTCGGACTCCAAATAAGTCTGCTGGAATGCACGATACTTTTAAATCATGCTTTTTCAGTGCTGCATGCCAAGTCGGCCATTTGGCTCCTCATACCTGCTCCGCCATTCAATCATGGCTGACCTGACTGTGACCTCAACTCACAGTGGCACAGTGGTTAGCACTGCTGCCTCACAGCTCCACGGTCCCGGGTTCAATTCCGGCCTCGGGTGACTGTCTGTGGAGTTTGCACTTTCTCCCCGTGTCTGCATGGGTTTCCACCGGGGGCGTGGGACTAGATATGATTTTCTTTCAATTGGTTACAGATGCGATGGGCTGAATAGCCTCCTTCTGCATGGTAATGATTCTATGAAATCGTAATTGTTGGGTTGGTAGGAAATATCGAGGCAGTGGCGAGGAAGTGATGAGTGGTGTGCCACAGGAATCAGAGACGGGGGGAGGGGACGGGGGGAGGGGACGGGGGGATGGGGACGGGGGGAGGGGGACGGGGGGAGGGGACGGGGGGAGGGGACGGGGGAGGGGCCGGGGGGAGGGGCCGGGGGAGGGCCGGGGGGAGGGGCCGGGGGGAGGGGCCGGGGGGAGGGGCCGGGGGGAGGGGCCGGGGGGAGGGGCCGGGCGGAGGGGCCGGGGGAGGGGCCGGGGGGAGGGGCCGGGGGGAGGGGCCGGGGGGAGGGGCCGGGGGGAGGGGCCGGGGGGAGGGGCCGGGGGGGGGGGCCGGGGGGAGGGGCCGGGGGGGAGGGGCCGGGGGGGAGGGGCCGGGGGGGAGGGGCCGGGGGAGGGGCCGGGGGAGGGAGGGGCCGGGGGAGGGGCCGGGGGAGGGGCCGGGGGAGGGGCCGGGGGAGGGGACGGGGGACGGGGAGGGGACGGGGGACGGGGGACGGGGAGGACGGGGAGGGGACGAGGAAATGATGAGTGGTGTGCCATAGGGAAAAGTGACGAGGACGAGACGAGGACGAGACGAGGACGAGACGAGGACGAGACGAGGAAGAGACGAGGAAGAGACGAGGAAGAGACGAGGAAGAGACGAGGAAGAGACGAGGAGGTGACGAGGAGGTGACGAGGAGGTGACGAGGAGGTGACGAGGAGGTGACGAGGAGGTGACGAGGAGGAGACGAGGAGGAGACGAGGAAGTGACGAGGAAGTGACAAGTGGTGTGCCATAGGGAAAAGTGACGAGGACGAGACGAGGACGAGACGAGGACGAGACGAGGACGAGACGAGGACGAGACGAGGACGAGACGAGGACGAGACGAGGACGAGACGAGGACGAGACGAGGACGAGACGAGGACGAGACGAGGACGAGACGAGGACGAGACGAGGACGAGACGAGGAAGAGACGAGGAAGAGACGAGGAAGAGACGAGGAAGAGACGAGGAAGAGACGAGGAAGAGACGAGGAAGAGACAAGTGGTGTGCCATAGGGATCAGCGGCGAGGAAGTGACTTGTTTAAGAAGGGTAGCAAGGATAATCCAGGGAACTACAGGCCGGTGAGCCTCATGTCAGTGGTAGGGAAATTACTGGAGAGAATTCTTCGACACAGGGTCTACTTCTATTTCGAAGCAAACATACGTATTAGTGAGAGGCAGCACGGTTTTGTGAAGTGGAGGTTGTGACTCACTAACTTGATTGAGTTTTTCCAAAGAGGTCACAAAGTTGATTGATGCAGGCAGGGCAGTGGATGTTGTCTATATGGACTTCAGTAAGGCCTTTGAAAAGGTCCCTCATGGTCGACTGGTGCAAAAGGTGAAGTCACACGGGATCAGGGGTGAGCTGGCAAGATGGATACAGTACTGGCTAGGTCATAGAAGGCAGAGAGTAGCAATGGAAGAGTGCTTTTCTGATTGGAGGGCTGTGACTAGTGGTGTTCCGCAGGGATCAGTGCTGGGACCTTTGCTGTTCGTAGTATATATAAATGATTTGAAGGAAAATGTAACTGGTCTGATTAGTAAGTTTGCAGATGACACAAAGATAGGTAGAATTGCGGATAGTGATGAGGACTGTCAGAGGATACAGCAGGATTTAGATCATTTGGAGACTTGGGCAGAGAGATGGCAGATGGAGTTTAATCCGGACAAATGTGAGGTAATGCATTTTGGAAGGTCTAATGCAGGTAGGGAATAAACAGTGAATGGTAGAATCCTCAAGATTATTGACAGTCAGAGAGATCTAGGTGTACAGGTCCACAGGTCACTGAAAGGGGCAACACAGGTGGAGAAGGTAGTCAAGAAGGCATACGGCATGCTTGCCTTCATTGGCCGGGGTATTGAGTATAAGAATTGGCAAGTCATGTTGCAGCTGTGTAGAACCTTAGTTAGGCCACACTTGGAGTATAGCGTTCGATTCTGGTCGCCACACTACCAGAAGGATGTGGAGGCTTTAGAGAGGGTGCAGAAGAGATTTACCAGGATGTTGCAAGGTATGGAGGGCATTAGCTATGAGGAGCGGTTGAATAAACTCGGTTTGTTCTCACTGGAACGACGGAGGTTGAGGGCCGACCTCATAGAGGTCTACAAAATTATGAGGGGCATAGACAGAGTGGATAGTCAGAGGCTTTTCCCCAGGTTCAGGGGTCAATTACTAGGGGGCATAGGTTTAAGGTGCGAGGGGCAAGGTTTAGAGGAGATGTACGAGGCAAGTTTTTTTTACACAGAGGGTAGTGGGTGCCTGGAACTCGCTGCTGGAGGAGGTGGTGGAAGCAGGGACGATAGTGACATTTAAGGGGCATCTTGACAAATACATGAATAGGATGGGAACAGACGGATACGGACCTAGGAAGTGTAGAAGATTTTAGACGAGCAGCATGGTCGGCGCAGACTTGGAGGACCGAATGGCCTGTTCCTGTGCTGTACTTTTCTTTGTTCTCTGTTAAGTGACGAGGTAGTGATGAGGAAGTGACAAGTGACGTGACGAGTGGTGTTCCACAGGGATCGGTGATAAGCAAGTGATGAGGAAGTGACAAGGAAGTGGCGAGGAGGTGACGAGTGGTGTCCCACAGGGATCAGTGACGAGGAGGTGACGAGTGGTGTCCCACAGGGATCAGTGACGAGGAGGTGACGAGTGGTGTCCCACAGGGATCAGTGGCGAGGAGGTGACGAGTGGTGTCCCACAGGGATCAGTGGCGAGGAGGTGACGAGTGGTGTCACACAGGGATCGGTGATAAGGAAGTGATGAGGAAGTGACGAGGAGGTGATGAGTGGTGTCCCACAGGGATCAGTAATGAGGAGGTGATGAGTGGTGTCCCACAGGGATCAGTAATGAGGAGGTGATGAGTGGTGTCCCACAGGGATCAGTGACGAGGAGGTGATGAGTGGTGTCCCACAGGGATCAGTAACGAGGAGGTGATGAGTGGTGTCCCACAGGGATCAGTAATGAGGAGGTGACGAGTGGTGTCCCACAGGGATCAGTAACGAGGAGGTGATGAGTGGTGTCCCACAGGGATCAGTAACGAGGAGGTGACGAGTGGTGTCCCACAGGGATCAGTGACGAGGAGGTGACGAGTGGTGTCCCACAGGGATCAGTAACGAGGAGGTGATGAGTGGTGTCCCACAGGGATCAGTAACGAGGAGGTGATGAGTGGTGTCCCACAGGGATCAGTGGCGAGGAGGTGACGAGTGGTGTCCCACAGGGATCAGTGACGAGGAGGGTGACGAGTGGTGTCCCACAGGGATCAGTAACGAGGAGGTGACGAGTGGTGTCCCACAGGGATCAGTAACGAGGAGGTGATGAGTGGTGTCCCACAGGGATCAGTAACGAGGAGGTGACGAGTGGTGTCCCACAGGGATCAGTGACGAGGAGGTGATGAGTGGTGTCCCACAGGGATCAGTAACGAGGAGGTGATGAGTGGTGTCCCACAGGGATCAGTGACGAGGAGGTGACGAGTGGTGTCCCACAGGGATCAGTGACGAGGAGGTGACGAGTGGTGTCCCACAGGGATCAGTAACGAGGTGATGAGTGGTGTCCCGCAGGGATCAGTGACGAGGAGGTGACGAGTGGTGTCCCACAGGGATCAGTAACGAGGAGGTGACGAGTGGTGTCCCACAGGGATCGGTGATAAGGAAGTGATGAGGAAGTGACGAGGAGGTGACGAGTGGTGTCCCACAGGGATCAGTAACGAGGTGGTGACGAGTGGTGTCCCACAGGGATCAGTAACGAGGTGGTGACGAGTGGTGTCCCACAGGGATCAGTGGCGAGGTGACGAGTGGTGTCCCACAGGGATCAGTGGCGAGGTGACGAGTGGTGTCCCACAGGGATCAGTGGCGAGGTGACGTGTGGTGTCCCACAGGGATCGGTGTTTGGGCCTCAAATTTATACAATTTATGTCAATGAGTTGAATGAAGAGGCTGAAGGTCCGGTTCTTAAATTTGCGGACGACAAAGATAGGTCTGAAAATAAATTGATGATGACGTAAGGAGGTTACAAAGGGACATTGAGAGGTTGAATGGACAAAGATCTGGCAAATGGAGAATAATGTGAGCAGCAGGGTAGCATGGTGGTTAGCATAATTGCTTCACAGCTCCAGGGTCCCAGGTTCGATTCCCGGCTTGGGTCACTGTCTGTGCGGAGTCTGCACGTTCTCACCGTGTCTGCGTGGGTTTCCTCCGGGTGCTCCGGTTTCCTCCCATAGTCCAAAGCTGTGCAGGTTAGGCAGATTGACTAAATTGCCCTTAGTGTCCAAAATTGCCCTTAGTGTTGGGTGGGGTTACTGGGTTATGGGGATAGGGTGGAGGTGTGGGCTTGGGTAGGGTGCTCTTTGCAAGAGCTGGTGCAGACTTGATGGGCCGAATAGCCTCCTTCTGCACTGTAAATTCTATGAAATGTGAAATTGTCTATTTTGGCAGGAAGAATAAATTTTTTAAATGATCTAAAAGGTGACAGATTGCACAGCTCAGAGCTGCAGAGGGATCTGGGTGTCCTAGTGCATGAATTGCAAAAGGCGACTATACAGGTACAGCGAGTAATTAGGAAACTTAATAGAATGTTCAGTGTTCATTATGCGGAGAATTGATTACAAAAATAGGAAATTTATGCTTCAACTGTTGAGGACATTGATGAGACATCAGGAATATAGTGGTCAATATTGGCCTCCATCTTTAAGGAAAGATGTAATTGCATTAGCACATCGGAGAATTTTACTCGACTCATCCCAGGAATAGTAAGAAGTCTTACAACACCAGGTTAAACACTAGCTTTCGGAACACTGCTCCTTCCTCAGGTGAATGATTCACCTGAGGAAGGAGCAGTGCTCCGAAAGCTAGTGCTTAAAACAAACATGTTGGACTTTAATCTGGTATTGTAAGACTTCTTACTGTGCTCACCCCAGTCCAACACCGGCATCTCCACATCATAGCATCCCATTTTAATCAGAAAAAATGAATTGGATACTCTAACCTTTTAAAATAAAAAAAAAGAGTAAGAGGCAAAGTATTCAACATTCTGAGGGGTACTGACAGGATAGATGTGGAGAGAATGTTACCATTTATGGAAGAATCTAGAACTAGGGTTACTGTTTAAAAATAAGAGGTCACTCATTGAAGACAGAGATGAGGAGAATTCTTTCCTCTCAGAGGGTCTTGAGCCTCTGGAACTCTGGGAGCAGAGTATTTACAAGGCAGAGTGGATTGATTCTTAATTTACACGTCAGTGAAAGGTTATCGGGGATGGGCAGGGATGTGGGGAACATTCCGGGTCCATTTTGTTCGGGTACACCGAGGGAGAATTCAGAATATCCAATTCACCTAACAGCACGTCTTTTGGGACTTGTGGGAGGAAACCGGAGCACCCGGAGTAAACCCAAGCAGACACAGGGAGAACGCGCAGACTTCGCACAGGCAGTGACTCAGCCGGGAATCGAACCTGCGACACTGGAGCTGTGAAGCAACAGTGCTAACCACTGTCCTAGCATGCCTCCCATGCCATTATCATACCTGCTGCCACCACTTCCCCAGGCAGCACGTTCCATATATTTACCACCCTCTGTGTAAAAAAACTTGCCTCAAACATCTGTTCTAAACTTTTCCCCACGCACTTTATAACTAGATCCCTAGTACCTGACTCTCCTACCCCGGGAAAGAGCATCTGACTATCCACTCTGTCCATGCCACTCATAATCTTGTAGACCTCTATCAGGTCGCCTCTCAACCTCCGTCGCTCCAGTGTGAACAGACCGAGTTTATCTAATCTCTCCTCATAGCTAATGCCCTCCATACTGGGCAACATAAACCGCTTCTGTACCCTCTTCAGAGCATCCACATCTTTCTGGTAGTGTGGCGACCAGAACTGTACACAATATTCCAAATGAGGCCTAACTAAGGTCCTGCAGAGCTGCAACATGACTTGCCAATTTTTATATTCAATGCCCCGACCGATGAAGGTCAGCATGCCGTATGCCTCTTTTAAAATAAATTTAGAGTACCCAATTCATCTTTTCCAATTAAGGGGTAATTTAGCGTGGCCAATCCACCTACCCTGCACATCGTTGGGTTGTGGAGGCGAAACCCACGCAAACATGGGGAGAATGTGCAAACTCCACACGGACAGTGACCCAGAGCCGGGATCGAACCTGGGACCTCGGCGCCGTGAGGCAGCAATGCTAACCACTGTGCCACCGTGCTGCCCCTGCCGTATGCCTTCTTGACCACCTTGTCCAAATGCGTTGCCACTTTCAGTGATCCGTGGACATGCAAGCCCAGATCTCTCTGCCTGTCAACAGGTGATTAAGAAGCGAATGAAGTTTTGTCCTTCATTGCTAGTGGGGTGGAATTTAAGACTAGGGAGGTTATGCTGCAACTGTAGAAGGTGTTAGTGAGGCCATACCTGGAGTATTGTGTTCAGATTTGGTCTCCTTACCTGATAAAGGATGTACTGGCGCTGGAGGGTGTGCAGAGGAGATCGACTAGGTTAATCCCAGAGTTGAGGGTGTTGGATTTCGAGGAGAGGTTGAGTAGACTGGGACTGTACTCGTTGGAATTTAGAAGGATGCATGGGAATCTTACAGAAACATATAAAATTAGAAAGGAATAGATAGGATAGATGCGGGCAGGTTGTTTCCACTGGCGGGTGAAAGCAGAACTAGGGGGCATAGCCTCAAAATAAGGGGAAGTAGATTCAGGACTGAGCTTAGGAGGAACTTCTTCACCCAAAGGGTTGTGAATCTATGGAATTCCTTGCCCAGTGAAGCAGTTGAGGCTCCTTCATTAAATGTTTTCAAGATTAAGATAGATAGTTTTATGAAGAATAAAGGAATAAAGGGTTATAGTGTTCAGGCAGGAAAGTGGAGCTGAATCCACAAAAGATCAGCCATGATCTCCACCATTGAATGGTGGAGCAGGCTCGAAGAGCCAGATGTCCTACTCCTGCTCCTAGTTCTTATGTACTCGCAAGAGTTCTGTCATTTACTGTGCAATTCCTACATGCGTTGGATCTTCCAAAGTGCATTACCTCACACTTGTCCAGATTAAACTCCATCTCTCCACCCAAGACTCCAACCAGTTTATATCCTGCTGTATCCTCTGACAATCCTCTTCACTATCCGCAACTCCACCAATTTGTGTCGTCTGTGAACTTACTAATCAGACCAGCTAGAATTTCTTCCAAATCATTTAAATGCACTACAAACAACAAAGGCCTTAAACTGATCCCTGTGGAACGCCGCTAGTCACAGCCTTCCATTCAGAAAAATACCCTTCTACTGCTATCCTGTCTTCTGTGCCCAAGCCAGTTCTGTATCCAACTTGCCAGCTCTCCTCTGATCCCATGTGACTTCACCTTTTGTACCAGTCTACCATGAGGTACCTTGTCAAAGGCTTTACTGAAGTCCATGTAGACAACATCTACTGCCTTTCCCTCATCTATTATCTTTGTCACTTCCTTGAAAAACTTGATCAAATTAGTGAGGCACGACCTCCCCTTCACAAAACCATGCTGTCCATCACTAATAAGTCCATTTGTTTCCAAATGTGAGTAAATCCTACCTCTAAGAATCTTTCGCAATAATTTCCCAATCACTGACGTAAGGCTCCCCGGCCTATAATTTCCTGGATTATCCCTGCTGCCCTTCTTAAACAATGGAACAACATTGGCTACTCTCCAGTCCTCTGGAATTTCACCTGTAGCCAATACAAAGATAACGGTCAAGGCCCCAGCAATTTCCTCCCTTGCCTCCCTCTGTATTTAAGGTCCTGGGGATTTATCTGCTTTTTAAGATGCCCAACACCTCCTCTTTATTATCAACATGACTCAGAATATCTACACACTCGAGCCTATATTTCTCATCCAACAAGTCCTTCCCTTTGGTGAATACTGAGGCAAAGTATTCATTCAGTATCTCTCCCATTTCCCCTGGTTCCATACATAGATTCCCTCCAATATCCTTGAATGGACCAACCCTTTCTCTGGCTACCCTCTTGCTCTTTACATATATTTAAAACGCCATGGGATTTTTCTTAATCCTGTTTGTGAATGGTATTTCATGACTCCTTTTAGCCTTCCTAACTCCTACCTTAAGTTCCTTCTTACTTGCTTTATATTCTTCAAGGGCTTCATCTGTCCTAAGCTTTTTAGACCTTACGAATACTTCCTTTTCCTTTTTGACAAGAATCATAATAGCCCTCATTATCCATGTTTCCCTATACTTGCCACCCTTATCTTTCATCCTCACAGGTACATGCTTGTCCTTGATTGATTGATTTGATTTATTGTCACATGTACCGAAGTACAGTGAAAAGTATTTTTCTGTGGCCAAGGGAACGTACACAGTACGTACATAGTAGACACAAGACTAATCAACAGGGAACATTGACAAATGTACATCGACAAAACAGTGATTGGTTACAGTGCGGAGCAAGGGGCCAAACAAAGCAAATACATGAGCAAGAGCAGCATAGGGCGTCGTGAGTAGTGTTTTTACAGGGAACAGATCAGTCCGAGGGGGAGTCATTGAGGAGTCTGGTAGCTGTGGGGAAGAAGCTGTTCCTATGTCTGGATGTGCGAGTCTTCAGACTTCTGTACCTTGTCGCAATGAATTCTAATCAACTGACATTTGAAAGCCTGCCACATGCCAGATGTTGATTTTCCTTCAAACAGCCTCGCCCCGTCAACACTCTCCAGATCCTGCCGAATGCTGTTGTAATTAGCCTTCCTCCAGTCTAACACCTTCACCCAAGTACCACTCTTGTCCTTTTCCACAAGCAGCTTAAAACTTAGAGAATTATGATCACTGTTCCCGAAATGATCTCCTGCTGAAATTTTGATCCTCATTCCCCAGCACCAGGTCTAATATGGCCCCTTCCCAAGTTGGGCTATTTACATATTGTTTCAAGAAACCCTCCTGGATGCTCCGTACAAATTCTGCTCCATCCATGCCTCCAGCAGTAAGTGTGTCCCAGTCAATATCGGGAAAGTTAAAATCACCCATCACAACAACCCTATTGTTTCTGCATCTTTCCAAGATCTGTCTGCATATCTGTTCCTCTGTCTCCCACTGGCTGTTAGAAGGTCTGTAGTAAACCCCCAACATTGTGACAGCACCCTTCCTATTCCTGAGCTCTATCCAGATTGCCTCGCTGCCTGAACCCTCCAAGGTGTCCTCCCTCAGCACAGCTGTGATATTCTCCTTAACCAAGAGAGAGGTTTTGCACCCCCCTCTATCTATCCTGGAAAGTTTAGTTGCCAATCGTGCCCCTCTTTCAACCAAGTTTCTATCATAGAATATTTTCATAGAATTTACAGTGCAGAAGGAGGTCATTCAGCCCATCGAGTCTGCACCGGCTCTTGGAAAGAGCACCCTACCCAAGGTCAACAACTCCACCTATCCCCCTAACCCAGTAACCCCACCCAACACTAAGGGCAATTTATCATGGCCAATCCACCTAACCTGCACATCTTTGGACTGTGGGAGGAAACCGGAGCACCTGGAGGAAACCCACGCACACACGGGGAGGATGTGCAGACTCCGCACAGACAGTGACCCAAGCCGGAATCGAACCTGGGACACTGGAGCTGTGAAGCGATTGTGCTATCCACAATGCTACCGTGCTGCCCTTAATTCCGCTAATCTAAGTTCTAAGTTCATTTGCCTTACCCGAAATACTCCTCGCATTGAATCTAATGCACTTCAGCCCACCAGCCCCACTACGTTGAACAACCAGACATAGGAGCAGAATTGGGCCACTCTGCATTGAGTCTGCTCCGCCATTCAATCATGGCTATTTTCTCATCCCCATTCTCCTGCCTTCTCCCCATATCCCCGATCCCCTTATTAATCAAGAACATATCCATCTATGTCTTAAAGACATTCAGTAATTTGGCCTCCACAGCCTTCTGTGGCAAAGAGATTCACCATCCTCTGGCTGAAGAAATTCCTCCTCATCTCTGCTTTAAAGGATCGTCTCTTTAGTCTGAGATGGTGTCCTCTGGTTCTAGTTTTCCTACAAGTGGAAACATCCTCTCAACGTCCACTCTATCCAGGCCTCGCAGCATCCTGTAAGTTTCAATAAGACCCCCTCATCCTTCTAAACTCCAACGAGAACAGACCCAGAGTCCTCAACCTTTCCTCATACGACAAGTTCTTCATTCCAGGGATCATTCTTGTGAACCTCCTCTGGACCCTTTCCAAGGCCAGCACGTCCTTCCTTAGATACGGGGCCCAAAACTGCTCACAATACTCCAAATGGGGTCTGACCAGAGCCTTATACAATTTCAGAAGTACATCCCTGGTCTTGTATTCTAGTCCTCTTGACATGAATGCTAACATTGCATTTGCCTTCCTAACCGCCGACTGAACCTGCACGTTAACCTTAAGAGAATCGTGAACATGGACTCCCAAGTCCCTTTAAGTTTCTGATTTCCGAAGCATTTCCCCATTTAGAAATAGTCTATGTCTAAATTCCTCTTTGCAAAATGCATAATCTCGCACTTTTACACATTGTATTTCATTTGCCACTTCATTGCCCACTCTCCTGGCTTATCCAAATCCTTCTGCAGCCCCCTTGCTTCCTCAGTAGTCCCTCTACAGATCTTTATATCATTTGGCAACTTAGCAACAGTTCCTTCAGTTCCTTCTTCCAGATCATTAATGTATATTGTGAAAAGTTGTGGTCCCAGCACAGACCCCTGAGGCACACCATTAGTCACTGGCTGCCATCCTGAAAAAGACCCCTTTATCCCCACTCTCTGCCTTCTGCCTGTCAGCCAATCCTCTATCCATGCCAGGATCTTACCCTGAACACCATGGGCTCTTATTTAAGTCTCCTGTGCGGCAGCTTGTCAAAGGTCTTCTGGAGATCTAAATAAATCACGTCCACTGGTTCTCCTTTGTCTCACTTCCTTGTTACCTCCTCAAAGAACTCTAACAGATTTGTCAGACATGAAAATGAAAATGAAATGAAATGAAAATCGCTTATTGTCACGAGTAGGCTTCAATGAAGTTACTGTGAAAAGCCCCTAGTCGCCACATTCCGGCGCCTGTTCGGGGAGGCTGTTACGGACCTCCCTTTAACAAAGCCGTGCTGACTCAGTCCTATTTTATCATGTATTTCGAAGTACTTCGCAATCTCATCTTTAATAATAATCTCCAAGTGGGTTAGCCCTGTAGCCTCACGGTGCCGAGGTCACAGGTTCGATCCCGGCTCTGGGTCACTGTCCGTGTGGAGTTTGTACATTCTCCCCGTGTCTGCGTGGGTTTCACCCCCACAACCCAAAGATGTGCAGAGTAGGTGGATTGGCTGTGGCCACTTTCCATCCTCTGGGACCCTTCCTGTCTCCCAGTGATTCCTGAAAGATCACCGCCAATGCCTCCACAATCTCTTTCAGAACCCTGGAGTATAGTCCATCCTGTCCTGGTAATTTATCCCCCTTCAGACCATTCAGTTTCCCTCCCTGCCTGCTCTTCCTCTTAATCTTACTGCCTTAATCTGTAGCTCTCCCTCAGTTATGATTAGTAAGTTTGCAGACGATTCAAAGGTTGGTGGAATTGTGGATGGCGATGAGGACTGTCAGAGGATACAGCAGGATTTAGATAGTTTGGAGACTTGGGCGGAGAGATGGCAGATGGAGTTTAATCCGGACAAATGTGAGGTAATGCATTTTGGAAGGTCTAATGCAGGTAGGGAATATACAGTGAATGGTAGACCCCTCAAGAGCATTGACAGTCAGAGAGATCTAGGTGTACAGGTCCACAGGTAGAGGAGGTAGTCAAGAAGGCATACGCATGCTGGCCTTCATTGGCCGGGGCATTGAGTATAAGAATTGGCAAGCCATGTTGCAGCTGTATAGAACCTTAGTTAGGCCACACTTGGAGTATAGTGTTCGATTCTGGTCGCCACACTACCAGAAGGATGTGGAGGCTTTAGAGAGGGTGCAGAAGAGATTTACCAGGATGTTGCCTGGTATGGAGGGCATTAGCTATGAGGAGGGGTTGAATAAACCCGGTTTGTTCTCACTGGAACAACGGAGGTTGAGGGGTGACCTGATAGAGGTCTACAACATTATGAGGGGCATAGACAGAGTGGATAGTAAGAGGCTTTTCCCCAGGTTCAGGGGTCAATTACAAGGGGCATAGGTTTAAGGTACGAGGGGCAAGGTTTAGAGGAGATGTACGAGGCGTTTTTTTACACAGAGGGTAGTGGGATGCCTAGAACTCGCTGCTGGAGGAGGTGGTGGAAGCAGGGACGATAGTGACATTTAAGGGGCATCTTCACGACCTCCGGTGGCGGCAATGAGGAGCTAAGCCGCACATTCGGCAGCTCCCGCTGAAAACGGACTTTGGGGCTCTTTTCAGGGCCCCCAATGGAGCTGTGACGGCAAATCCCGACGTGGGAAGAGGACAGGAGTGGACCCCAACGGTCCTATGGTCCGGACCAGGAGTGGAGTAAGGAGAAAACCGGAGAAAGCACCCCTGAAAAAGCAGGGAAAGGAAGATAAAATGGCGGCCGGCGGAGGCCTTGAGGAGCTGAGGCAGTGGGCTCAGGAACAGCAGGCGACTCTGCTGCGCTGCTTCCAGGAGCTGAAGGTGGAGCTGCTGGAGTCGCTGAAGGTAACCAACAGGGAGCTGATGGAGACCCAGACAGCCCAGGGGGCTGCGATCCGGGAGCTGCAGCAGCAGGCCTCCGAAAGGGAGGATGAGGTCGTGGCCGTGGCGGGCAAGGTGGAGATGCACGAGGCGCTCCATAAAAGGTGGCAGGAGCGGTACGAGGAGCTGGACAACCGGTCGAGGAGGAAGAATTTGCAGATCCTGGGCCTCACAGAGGGGCTGGAGGGGTCGGACCTAGCGGCCTATGTGGTTGTTATGTTAAACTCGCTGATGGGGGCTGGGACCTTCCAGGGGCCCCTGGAGTTAGAGGGGGCCCACAGAATTCTGGCTAGGAGGCCCAAGCCGAACGAGCCGTCGCGGGCGGTGTTGGTGCGGTTTCATCAGTTCGTGGATCGTGAGTGTGTGCTCCGGTGGGCCAAGAAGGAGCGGAGCAGCAAAGTGGGAGAACACGGAGGTGAGGATCTTCCAGGGCTGGAGTGCAGAGGTGGCGAGGCGGATGGCCGGGTTTAACCGGACGAAGGCGGTGCTCCATAGATGGAGTGTGAAGTTCGGCATGTTGCAGCCGGCGCGTCTGTGGGTCACCTATAAGGATTGGCACCATTATTTTGAGTCCCCGGAGGAGGCGTGGGCCTTTGTGCAGGCCGAGAAACTGGACTCAAACTGAGGGTCTAAGATGGGGGATGCTGTATAATACTGTATCTGTATTTGCTTGGTTTAATGTAAGAAGTGGGTTGGCCTTAGGGTGGGTGGGCTGATGTCGATTTGTCTTTTCTATATGGGTTTTTCTGTAGGGGTCTGGTGGACGGGTTCGGGCAGGGGGGTAAACGGGGAGTTCGGGGAGCTGGTGGGGGGGGGGACTGACAATGGGAGTAGCCCTGGAGGAGGCGGGGCCGGGCAGGGCGAAAGCGCGGGCTTTCTGCGGGTTTCCCGCGCTGGGAGATGGTGGGGGCGGGGCTGGGCAGGGCGAAAGCGCGAGCTTTCTGCGGGTTTCCCGCGCTGGGAGATGGTGGGGGCGGGGCTGGGCAGGGCGAAAGCGCGGGCTTTCTGCGGGTTTCCCGTGCTGGGAGATGGTGGGGGCGGGGCCGGGCAGGGCGAAAGCGCGGGCTTTCTGCGGGTTTCCCGTGCTGGGAGATGGTGGGGGCGGGGCCGGGCAGGGCGAAAGCGCGAGCTTTCTGTGGGTTTCCCGTGCTGGGAGATGGTGGGGGCGGGGCCGGGGCTGAGAAGCGCGGGTCGTTGCTGGCTGTTTTCTTTTCCCGCGCAAGAGCGGGGGGCCATTGACAGACACAATGGAGGAGGGGGAGTCCCACGTGGGGAGGAGTCGGAGGTAGGGCGTGAGTCGCCGGGGTCAGAAGTTAGCTGGCTCACGGGAGTGCTATGGAGGGAGGGGCGCGGCTAGGAGGGATCCTAGCCTGGGGAGGGGAAGGGGGGGGGGGGGGGGGGTACCGGGTTGCTGCTGAAACGGTCAGGAAGGAGCTGGAGGACGCAGGGGGTGCTGGAGGGGGGAGGTGCCGCCATGGGAAACTGGCAGAGCGGGGGACGCTGGCCGGTGGTGGGCAAGGGATGGGGTATGGCTAATCGGCAGGGGAAGGGGGCAGGGAGCCCTCGGCTCCGGCTGATAACCTGGAATGTGAGGGGGCTGAATGGGCCAGTCAAACGGGCCCGGGTATTTGCGCACCTGAAGGGGCTGAAGGCAGATATGGCCATGCTCCAGGAGACACACCCGAGAGTGGTGGACCAGGTTCGGCTGAGGAAGGGGTGGGTGGGCCAAGTATTTCACTCAGGGCTGGATGAGAAGAGTAGGGGGGTGGCGATTCTGGTTTGAAAGAAGATGTCGTTTGAGGCGTTAAATGTGGTGGCTGACAGTGGCGGGAGATACGCGATGGTGAGTGGTAAGCTGCAGGGGGAGCGGGTGGTGTTGGTCAATGTTTACGCCCCAAATTGGGACGATGCGGGGTTTATGCGGCGTATGTGGGGCCGTATTCCGGACCTGGAGGTGGGGGGCCTGATCATTGGGGGGGGGGGGATAGGAGATATGCGGAGGCTCCAGAGGAGGGATTGCTTTGCTGGGGGAGAGGCGTAGCCTTCAGGTCAGATTCGACCTATTGACTACCAGAAAGGCGGAGGCTCAGTGGAGGAAAGCACAGGAGGCGGTGTATGAATATGGGGAGAAGGCGAGCCCCCAACTATGTCACGGGCGCTGATTTCCTTGATCCTGAAGCGGGACAAGGACCCTCTGCAGTGCGGGTCATATAGGCCAATTTCGCTGCTGAACGCCGACACTAAGCTGCTGGCAAAGATCCTGGCCACTAGAATAGAGGATTGCGTGCCCGGGGTCATTCATGAGGACCAGATGGGGTTTGTGAAGGGAAGGCAGTTGAATACGAACGTGCGAAGGCTCCTCAATGTCATTATGATGCCGGCTGTGGAAGGGGAGGCGGAGATAGTGGTGGCATTGGATGCGGAGAAGGCCTTTGATAGGGTTGAGTGGGAGTATCTGTGGGTGGTATTAGAGAGGTTTGGGGAGGGGTTTATCCATTGGGTGAGGCTGCTCTACGAGGCCCCGATGGCGAGTGTAGCCACAAATAGGAGGAGGTCGGATTACTTTCGGCTGTACCGGGGGACAAGACAGGGGTGCCCCCGGTCCCCCTTGCTCTTCGCGTTGGCGATTGAGCCCCTGGCCATGGCATTGAGGGAGTCAGGGAACTGGAGGGGCCTGGTGCGGGGTGGGGAGGAGCATCGAGTGTCGCTGTACGCAGACGACCTGTTGCTGTATGTGGCGGACCCGGTGGGGGGATGCCGGAGGTGATGAGGATTCTTAGTGAATTTGGGGGTTTCTCTGGGCATAAGTTGAACCTGGGCAAGAGCGAGTTGTTTGTGGTGCATCCGGGGGATCAAGAGGAGGGGATTGGTAGGCTCCCACTAAAGCAGGCAGGGAAGAGCTTCAGGTACCTAGGGGTCCAGGTGGCTGGGAGCTGGGGGGCCCTGCACAAGCTCAACCTCACAAGGTTGGTGGAGCAGATGGAGGAGGAGTTTAAGAGGTGGGATATGTTACCGCTGTCACTGGCGGGGAGGGTGCAGTCCGTTAAGATGACGGTGCTCCCGAGGTTTTTGTTCCTGTTCCAGTGCCTCCCCATCCTTATCCCGAAGGCCTTTTTTTAGGAGGGTCAACAGGAGTATCACGGGATTTGTCTGGGCGCATTGGACTCTGAGGGTGAGAAGAGTGTTCCTGGAACGGGGCAGGGATGGGGGGGGCTGGCGTTGCCCAACCTCTGTGGGTACTATTGGGCTGCCAACGCAGCGATGGTGCGTAAGTGGGTAACGGACGAGGAGGGGGCAGCGTGGAAGAGGATGGAGGTGGCGTCTTGTGTGGGCACGAGCCTGGAGGCGCTGGTAACGGCGCTGTTGCCGCTCCCTCCAACGAGGTATACCACGAGCCCGGTCAGGAAGGAGCTGGAGGACGCAGGGGGTGCTGGAGGGGGGGAGGTGCCGCCATGGGAAACTGGCAGAGCGGGGATGCTGGCCGGTGGTGGGCAAGGGATGGGGTATGGCTAATCGGCAGGGGAAGGGGGCAGGGAGCCCTCGGCTCCAGCTGATAACCTGGAATGTAGGGGGCTAAATGGGCCAGTCAAACGGGCCCGGGTATTTGCGCACCTGAAGGGACTGAAGGCAGATATGGCCATGCTCCAGGAGACACACCTGAGAGTGGTGGACCAGGTTCGGCTGAGGAAGGGGTGGGTGGGCCAAGTATTTCACTCAGGGCTGGATGAGAAGAGTAGGGGGGTGGCGATCCTGGTTTGGAAGAAGATGTCGTTTGAGGCGTTAAATGTGGTGGCTGACAGTGGCGGGAGATACGCGATGGTGAGTGGTAAGCTGCAGGGGGAGCGGGTGGTGTTGGTCAATGTTTACGCCCCAAATTGGGACGATGCGGGGTTTATGCGGCGTATGTGGGGCCGTATTCCGGACCTGGAGGTGGGGGGCCTGATCATTGGGGGGGGGGGGGATAGGAGATATGCGGAGGCTCCAGAGGAGGGATTGCTTTGCTGGGGGAGAGGCGTAGCCTTCAGGTCAGATTCGACATATTGACTACCAGAAAGGCGGAAGCTCAGTGGAGGAAAGCACAGGAGGCGGTGTATGAATATGGGGAGAAGGCGAGCCCCCAACTATGTCACGGGCGCTGATTTCCTTGATCCTGAAGCGGGACAAGGACCTTCTGCAGTGCGGGTCATATAGGCCAATTTCGCTGCTGAACGCCGACACTAAGCTGCTGGCAAAGATCCTGGCCACTAGAATAGAGGATTGCGTGCCCGGGGTCATTCATGAGGACCAGATGGGGTTTGTGAAGGGAAGGCAGTTGAATACGAACGTGCGAAGGCTCCTCAATGTCATTATGATGCCGGCCATGGAAGGGGAGGCAGAGATAGTGGTGGCATTGGATGCGGAGAAGGCCTTTGATAGGGTTGAGTGAGAGTATCTGTGGGTGGTATTGGAGAGGTTTGGGGAGGGGTTTATCCATTGGGTGAGGCTGCTCTACGCGGCCCCGATGGCGAGTGTAGCCACAAATAGGAGGAGGTCGGAGTACTTTCGGCTGTACCGGGGGACGAGACAGGGGTGCCCCCGGTCCCCCTTGCTCTTCGCGTTGGCGATTGAGCCACTGGCCATGGCATTGAGGGAGTCAGGGAACTGGAGGGGCCTGGTGCGGGGTGGGGAGGAGCATCGAGTGTCGCTGTACGCAGACGACCTGTTGCTGTATGTGGCGGACCCGGTGGGGGGGATGCCGGAGGTGATGAGGATTCTTAGTGAATTTGGGGGTTTCTCTGGGCATAAGTTGAACCTGGGCAAGAGTGAGTTGTCTGTGGTGCATCCGGGGGATCAAGAGGAGGTGATTGGTAGGCTCCCACTAAAGCAGGCAGGGAAGAGCTTCAGGTACCTAGGGGTCCAGGTGGCTGGGAGCTGGGGGGCCCTGCACAAGCTCAACCTCACAAGGTTGGTGGAGCAGATGGAGGAGGAGTTTAAGAGGTGGGATATGTTACCGCTGTCACTGGCGGGGAGGGTGCAGTCCGTTAAGATGACGGTGCTCACGAGGTTTTTGTTCCTGTTCCAGTGCCTCCCCATCCTTATCCCGAAGGCCTTTTTTTAGGAGGGTCAACAGGAGTATCACGGGATTTGTGTGGGCGCATGGGACTCCGAGGGTGAGAAGAGTGTTCCTGGAACGGGGCAGGGATGGGGGGGCTGGCGTTGCCCAACCTCTGTGGGTACTATTGGGCTGCCAACGCAGCGATGGTGCGTACGTGGGTAACGGA
Source organism: Scyliorhinus canicula (assembly GCF_902713615.1). Lineage (NCBI taxonomy): Eukaryota > Metazoa > Chordata > Chondrichthyes > Carcharhiniformes > Scyliorhinidae > Scyliorhinus > Scyliorhinus canicula. Next base: position 286,249 of record NC_052162.1, read on the forward strand.
CGAGGAGGGGGCAGCGTGGAAGAGGATGGAGGTGGCGTCTTGTGTGGGCACGAGCCTGGAGGCGCTGGTAACGGCGCTGTTGCCGCTCCCTCCAACGAGGTATACCACGAGCCCGGTGGTGGCGGCTACTCTCAAAATTTGGGGGCAATGGAGACGGCATAGGGGAGAAGTGGGGGGCTCGATGGAGGCCCCGATACGGGGGAACCATCGGTTTGTCCCAGGGAGCATTGATGGTAGATTTCTGGGCTGGCACAGGGTAGATATTAGGAGGTTGAGGGACCTGTTTGTGGAGGGGAGGTTCGCGAGCTTGGGGGAGCTAGAGGGAAAGTTTGGGCTCCCCCCGGGAACATGTTTAGATACATGCAGGTGAGGGCGTTTGCCAGGCAGCAGGTGGAGGGGTTCCCTTGCTGCCCCCACGAGGGTTGCGGGATCGGTTGCTCTCGGGGGTGTGGGTTGGAGGGAGGGAGGATTTTGGACATATACCGGGTGATGCAGGAGATAGACGAGGCCTCGGTGGAGGAACTGAAGGGTAAATGGGAAGAGGAGCTGGGTGAGGAGATTGAGGAGGGGATGTGGGCGGATGCCCTGGAGAGAGTGAATTCCTCCTCTTCCTGTGCGAGGCTTAGCCTCATACAGTTCAAGGTGCTGCATAGGGCCCACATGACTGAGACGAGGATGAGTAGGTTTTTCGGGGGCGAGGACAGGTGTACTAGGTGCTCGGGGAGCCCAGCGAACCACGCCCATATGTTTTGGGCGTGCCCAGCGCTGGGGGAGTTTTAGAAGGGGTAGCAAGGACGGTGTCGAGGGTGGTGGGATCCAGGGTCAAGCCAGGCTGGGGACTCGCAATTTTTGGGGTTGCAGTGGAGCCGGGAGTGCAGGAGGCGAAAGAGGCCGGTGTTCTGGCCTTTGCGTCCCTAGTAGCCCGGCGGAGGATCTTGCTCCAATGGAAGGATGCGAGGCCCCCAAGCGTGGAGGCCTGGATCAGTGATATGGCGGGGTTCATTAAATTGGAGAAGGTGAAATTTGACCTGAGGGGATCAGTACAAGTGTTTTCAGACGGTGGCAGCCTTTTCTGGACTTCCTGGCGGAACGATAGGGAAATAGGCCGACAGCAGCAGCAACCTATTTTCTTTTGTTTGTAGTTGCTTTTGAAGTTGGGTGGGAATTGTTCTTGGGGTGTTACCGCGGTTGTTTTGTTAATAGAGTTGAGATGTTTATATTTTGTTAAAATTTCAATAAAAAGTATTTTTTTTTTTTTAAAAGGGGGCATCTTGACAAATACATGAATAGGATGGGAATAGAGGGATACGGACCCAGGAAATGTAAAAGATTATAGTTTAGTTGGGTAGCATGGTCGGCACGGGCTTGGAAGGCCGAAGGGCCTGTTCCTGTGCTATACTTTTCTTTGTTCTTTAGTTATTTCTCCTGCTGACCTACTGCTCTGGCTCCCACCCCCCTGCCATACTAGACAGTTCAATTTGTTTCTATGCCATCCACTTTTCTAGCTTTTGTTTCTGTCCCCTCTTTAGGGGACAGGGAGAATCAGGGGTGTCAATTACAAGGGGTCATGATTTCAAGGTGAGGGGGGGGAATGTTTAAGGGAGATGTGCGTGGAAAGTTTTTTACGCAGAGGGTGGTGGGTGCCTGGAACGCTTTGCCAGCGGAGGTGGTAGAGGCGGGCATGATAGTATCATTTCAGATGCATCTAGACAGATATACGAACGGGCGGGGAACAGAGGGAAGTAGATCATTGGAAAATAGGCGACAGGTTTGCGGACTACATGGTCAATGGAAGAGTCCTGGGGAAATTTGATGTACAGAGAGATCTGGGAGTTCAGGTCCATTGTACCCTGAAGGTGGTCAAGAAGGTATACAGCATGCTTGCCTTCATCGGACGGGGTATTGAGTACAAGAGTCGGCAGGTCATGTTACAGTTGTATCGGACTTTGGTTAGGCCACATTTGGAATACTGCGTGCAGTTCTGGTCGCCACATTACCAGAAGGATGTGGATGCCTTGGAGAGGGTGAAGAGGAGGTTCACCAGGACGTTGCCTGGTATGGAGGGTGCTAGCTATGAAGAAAGGTTGAGTAGATTAGGATTGTTTTCGTTGGAAAGATGGAGGTTGAGGGGGGACCTGATTGAGGTCTACAAAATTATGAGAGGTATGAACAGGGTGGATAGCAACAAGCTTTTTCCAAGAGTGGGGGTGTCAGTTACAAGGGGTCACGATTTCAAGTGAGAGGGGGAAAGTTTAAGGGAGATGTGCGTGGAAAGTTTTTTTACGCAGAGGGTGGTGGGTGCCTGGAACGCTTTGCCAGCGGAGGTGGTAGAGGCGGGCACGATAGCATCATTTAAGATGCATCTGGACAGTTATATGAACGGGCGGGGAACAGAGGGAAGTAGATCCTTGGAAAATAGGCAACAGGTTTAGATAAAGGATCTGGATCGGCACAGGCTGGGAGGGCCGAAGGGCCTGTTCCTGTGCTGTAATTTTCTTTGTTCTTTACTGTCCTCTGACTTCCTGCATTGGTTCCCATCCACTGCCACGTTAGTTTAAACCAGGGGTGGGCAAACTACGGCCCGCGGGCCGCGGCCCACCAAGTCATTAACAAAAAAAATTCTTTTTAAAAAAAAATTTTTTTTTTAATTTTTAATAATTTTTTTAAGGTTAATGGGGGGGCTGTTGGGTTACTTACTGGTATAGGGTGGATACGTTGACTTGAGTAGGGTGATCATTGCTCGGCACAACGTTGAGGACCGAAGGGCCTGTTCTGTCCTGTTCTATGTTCTATATGAGGCGCTCAGTATCATAACCGGGTGAAGTAATTATTTTACTTAATATACTATGCGGCCCTTTAAAATTGTGAATTTCTGAATGTGGCCCTTGCACGGAAAAGTTTGCCCACCCCTGGTTTAAACCCTACCCAACAGCGTTAGCAAACAACCCCCCCTCCTCCCCCCTCGAGGACATTGGTTCCAGTCCTACCCAGGTGTATACCGTCTTTAGAACACTTTAGAACAGACATGAAGGCGTTAGAAATTCACAAGAGTGGTTTGAGGGATGTGGGATTTCTGTGATGCAGCAAGGTTGGAGAAGTTAGGACTGTTCTCCTTGGAGCACAGCAGGAAGCCAATTGGCCCATCATGTCTGCAGCAGCTCTCCAAATGGGATTTGAGCAAGGTATTCAAAATCCCGAGGGGCCTGGACAGATAGGGACTAACTGCTCCCACTGGTGGAAGGATCGAGAACCAAAGGGCAAGGACATGATATTTTGCAAAAGAAACAATGGCAACATGAGAAAAAGGATTTTTCACAGCGAGGGGTATTCCAGACACCAGAATGATTCTTGCGACGGCAAGATCGTCATCTGAGGAGAGATTGGGCTTGTCGTCACTGGAAATTAGAAAAATGAGAGGGGATCATAGGAATTAAGAGAAGTTGGCAATTCAGCTCCTCGAGCCTGCTCTGCCATTCATGGCTGATCTCTTCCTGGTCTCAAATCCATCTCCCCACCTGTTCCCCATATCCCTTTAGCAGAAATATATCTATCTCTTTCTTGAAACTATTTAATGACTCAATTCCACTGCACTAAGGGGCAGTGAGTTCCACAACGTTAGCACCCTCTGCAAGTAGTTCCCCCTCATCTCAGTTCTAGATTTACTGCATCTCAACCTATATCCGTGACCTCTCGCTGTAGATTGCCCAACAAGGGGGAACATTTTGTCCACGATAAGTTTATTAATTCCTTTTAGTATTTTATACATCTCAATCAGATCCTCTCTGTAGCCCTCTGATCCGGCTGATAACTTGGAATGTGAGAGGCCTGAATGGGCCGGTCAAGCTGCCTGGGTGTTCGCGCATCTGAAGGGGCTGAAGGCAGATGTGGTCATGCTCCAGGAGACACAGCCGAGGGTGGCAGACCAGGTTAGGCTGAGAAAGGGTGGGTAGGGCAGGTCTTCCATTCGGGATTGGACGCTAAGAATCGAGGAGTGGCGCTTTTGGTGGGGAAGCAGGTGTCGTTTGAGGCGCTGAGCATTGTGGCAGACAATGGAGGTAGGTACGTGATGGTGAGTGGTAAGCTGCAGGGGGTCTTGGTGAACGTGTATGACCCGGACTGGGATGATGCCGGATTTATGCGGCGCATGTTGGGCCGGATTCCGGACCTGGAGGCCGGGAGCTTGATAATGGGGGGGGCTTCAATACGGTATTGGATCCAGCATTGGACCGCTCTAGGTCCAGGACGGGTAGGAGGCCGGCGACAGCCAAGGTGCTGAGGGGGTTTATGGACCAGATGGGAGGAGTGGACCCATGGAGGTTTGTTAGGCCGGGGGCCAGGGAATTCTCATTCTTTTCCCACGTCCATAGAGCCTACTCCTGGATTGACTTTTTCGTGATGAGCAGGGCGCTGATTCCGAGGGTGGAGGACACGGAGTATTTGGCCATAGCCATCTCTGACCATGCCCCGCACTGGGTGGACCTCGAGCTTGGGGAGGTGGAGAGAGTGGCGGCTATGGATGCGGAGAAGGCCTTTGATAGGGTGGAGTTGGGGTACTTGTGGGAGGTATCGAGGAGGTTCGGGTTCGGGGAGGGGTTCGTCAGTTGGGTTAGGTTACTAAACGAAGCCCCGGTGGACAGTATGGCCACGAATCGGAGAAGGTCGGAACACTTTCGACCATACAGGGAACGAGGCAGGGTTGCCCCTATCCCCCTGCTATTTGCGTTGGCAATTGAGCGATGGCTTTGAGGGAGTCAAAGGGGGGGGGGGGGGGGACACCGGGTATCGCTGTATGCCAACGATCTGTTACTATATGTGGCGGACCAGATTGGGGGGGGGTGCTGCCGGAGCTGATGCGGATTCTCAGGGAGTTTGGGGACTTCTCCGTGTATAAGCTCAACATGGGGAAGAGCGAGCTGTTCGTGGTACACCCAGGGGACCAGGGAAGGGGGATAGATGAGCTTCCACTGAAAAGGGCGGAAAGGAGTTTTAGGTACCTGGGGGGCCCTACACAAGCTCAACCTGACGAGGTTGGTGGAGCAAATGGAGGAGGAGTTTAAAAGGTGGGATATGCTGCCGCTCTCACTGGCGGGTAGGGTGCAGTCGGTGAAGATGAGGGTGCTCCCGAGGTTCCTTTTTATATTCCAGTGCCTCCCCATCATGATCCCTAGGGCCTTTTTTAAGCGGGTCAGCAGGAGCATTATGGGGTTTATATGGGCGAAGAAGACCCCGAGGATGAGAAGGGTGTTTCTGGAGCGGAGCAGGGACAGAGGAGGGCTGGCGTTGCCTAATCTATGCGGGTACTACTGGGCTGCTAATGTGGCGATGATACGCAAGTGGGTAATGGAGGGGGCGGTGTGGAAGAGGCTGGAGATGGCGTCCTGTGTGGGCACGAGCCTGAGGGCGCTGGTGACAGCACTGCTGCCGCTCCCGTCGACAAGGTACACCACGAGTCCAGTGGTGGCGACGTCCCTCACAATTTGGGGGCAATGGAGACGTCACAGGGGGGAGGTGGGGGCTTCGGTGTGGTCCCCGATCTGAGAGAACCATCGGTTTGTCCCAGGGAGAATGGATGGGGGGTTCCTGAGCTGGCACAGGGCAGGTATTAGAAGGATGGGGGACCTGTTTATAGACGGGACGTTCGCTAGCCTTGGGGCATTGGAGGAAAAATTTGGGCTCCCCCCTGGAAATGCCTTCAGGTACATGCAGGTAAGGGCATTCGTAAGACGGCAGGTGAGGGCATTCCCGCTGTTGCCAGCACACAGGATCCAGGATAGGGTGCTCTCGCGGGCGTGGGTTGGAGAAGGCCAGGTCTCGGCGATCTACCAGGAGATGCAGGAGGAGGAGGAGGCCTCGGTGGAGGAGCTAAAAGGTAAATGGGAGGAGGAGCTTGGGGAGGCGATAGCTGAGGGTACGTGGGCGGACGCCCTAGGTAGGGTAAATTCTTCCTCCTCTTGCGCCAGGCTTAGCCTGATACAATTTAAGGTTCTGCACAGGGCGCACTTGACTGGGGCAAGGCGGAGTCGGTTTTTTGGGGTAGAGGACAGGTGTGTGAGGTGCTCGGGGAGCCCGGCAAACCACGCCCACATGTTCTGGGCGTGCCCAGCACTGGATGAGTTCTGGAAGGGCGTAGCGAGGACGGGTCGAAGGTGGTGAACACCCGGGTTAAGCCGAGCTGGGGGCTCGCAATATTCGGGGTATCGGAAGAGCCGGGAGTGCAGGAGGCGAAAGAGGCCGATATTCTGGCCTTTGCGTCCCTGGTAGCCCGTCGGAGGATTCTGTTGCAGTGGAAGGATGAGAGGCCCCCAAGTGTGGAAGCCTGGATTAGCGACATGGCAGGGTTTATTAAATTAGAGAAGGTAAAATTTTCCTGAAGAGGATCCGTGCAAGGGTTCTTCAGGCAGTGGCAACCGTTCCTGGACTTTCTAGCGGAACTTTAGGAGATGGTCAGCAGCAGCAACAACCTTGTGGGGGGGGGGGACACTTTGCGTTTACGATTGTACTTACTTTTGTTTAATGGGGGCATGTAGTCTGGGGGAATGTGTGATATAGCTGTAATCTGTTTATTTATGCGTTTATTGTTGTGTCTCTTATTTTTGTACGGGGGGGGGTTTTGTTTGTTGTTGAAAATATGTGAAAAATTATCTTTAAAAAAAAGATCCTCTCTCATCTTCTAAACTCCAGCAGTTATAAGCCCAAACTGTTTAATTTCTCCTCAATAGTCAATCCCTTTGACAAATTCACGATTTCAAGGTGAGAGAGGGAAAGTTTAAGGGAGATGTGCGTGGAAAGTTTTTTACGCAGAGGGTGGTGGGTGCCTGGAACACTTTACCAGCGGAGGTGGTAGAGGCGGGCACGATAGCATCATTTAAGAAGCATCTTGACAGATATATGAACGGGTGGGGAACAGAGGGAAGTAGACCTTGGAAAATAGGAGACAGGTTTAGATAAAGGATCTGGATCGGCGCAGGCTGGGAGGGCCGAAGGGCCTGTTCCTGTGCTGTAATTTTCTTTGTTCTTTGTTCTTGGCTGATATACGGATTTACCAAGATTTGATGATGGATTTGCCGAAAAGGCAGGTGACTTTTGGACAGACGAAGGCGCACGCTTTGGAGGGTCTATCTTGTGAAGTTGAGGGTGACGTACAACTCGAAGGATTTCTATTTCGGAACGGTGGAAGCAGCGGAGGCATTCATGAAGGCCAAAGGATTGGGACTGAAATGAGAACATAGAACAGTACAGGCCAGGCCCTTCGGCCCACGATGTTGTGCTGACCATTTATCCTAATCTAAGACCAACCTAACCTAACCTATACCCCTTCAATTTACTGCTGTCTATGTGCCTGTCTAAGAGTCGCTTAAATGTCCCTAATGACTCTGACTCCACCACCTCTGCTGGCAGTGCATTCCACACACCCACCATTCTGTGTAAAGAACCTACCTCTGACATCTCCCCTATACCTCCCTCCAATCACCTTAAAATTATGTCCCCTCAGAGCGGCATGTGGCACAGTGGTTAGCACTGGGACTGCGTCACTGAGGACCTGGGTTCAAATCCCGACCCTGGGTCACTGTCCATGTGGAGTTTGCATGTTCTCCCCATGTCTGCATGGGTTTCACCCCGACATCCAAAGATGTGCAGGGTAGGTGGATTGGCCACGTTGAATTGCCCCTTAATTGGAAAAGAAAAATAATTGGCTACTCTAAATTAAAAAAGAAAAATTATGTCCCCTCGTGGCAGCCATTTCCACCCTGGGGAAAAGTCTCTGGCTATCCACTCTATCCATGCCTCTCATCACCTTGTACACCTCTATCAAGTATCTTCCATCCTTTTTCCTCTAGTGAGAAAAGCCCTAGCTCCCTCAACCTTTCTTCATAAGACATGCCCTCCAGTCCAGTCAGCATCCTGGTAAATCTCCTCTGTACCCTCTCCAAAGCATCCACATCCTTCCTATAATGAGGTGACCAGAACTGGACACAATATTCCAAGTGAGGTCTAACCAGGGTTTTATAAAGCTGCAGCAAAGCCTCATGGCTCTTAAACTCAATCCCTCTGATAATTAAAGCCAACACACCATACGCCTTCTTAACAACCCTATCAACCTAGGTGGCAACTTTGAGGAGTCTATGTACGTGGACCCAAAGATCCCTCTGTTCCTCCACACTTCCAAGAATCCTGCCTTTAACCCTGTATTCAGCATTCAAATTCGACCTTCCAAAATCAATCACTTCACATTTATCTAGATTGAACTCCATCTGCCACTTCTCAGCCCAGCTCTGCATCCTGTCAATGTCCTGTTGTAACCTGCAACAACCCTCAACGCTATCTACAACTCCACCAACCTTTGTGTCATTGGCAAACTTACTAACCCACCTTTCCACTTCTTCATCTAAGTCATTTATAAAAACCACAAAGAGCAGAGGTCCCAGAACAGGGGCCAAATTCTCTGACCCCCAGCAGGGTCGGAGAATCGCCTGGGGCCGCCGTAAATCCCGCCCCCGCCATGGCAGAGATTCTCCGCCACCCGGGAATTGGCAGGGGTGGGAATCACGGCACTCCGATCGGCGAGGCCCCTGCGGCGATTCTCCGGCCCGGATGGGCCGAAGTCCCGCCGCTGGGAGGCCTCTCCCGCCGCCGAGGTTTGAACCACCTCTGGAACGGCGGGATCGGCGGCGCGACCCGGGCCCCTGTGGTCCTGGGGGGGGGCGATCGGACCCCGGGGGGTGCCCCCACGGTGGCCAGGCCCGCGATCGGGGCCCCCCGCTCAGACTCCGGGCCAGTGCCCTGGGTGCACTCTTTCTCCTCCACTGCCGCCACGGCCTCTGCCATGGCGGAAGCGGAAGAGAAACCCACATCGCGCATGCACCACCGGCGCATGCGCCGACCGGCGAAAGCCTTTCGCCAGCCCCACTGCCGCTGGCGCCGGTTTTTTG